>NW_022196912.1:5858085-5883133 GCF_008632895.1 Mastomys coucha | reverse complement strand
CCCCGTCCTCTGCTTACCCAGGAAGTCAGAGTTGGAGATTTACCTCCACTCTTTGGAACAAGAGAAGCCCCCACTTCTAAGCATCATGGGGTGCCTTCAAAGTGACAGGTCAGTATAATGGTACAGAGCAACCTTTCTGGGACCTGAAGCCTTCCCCATGCCCACACCCTGTCCCTTGTCCCCAGTATGGAGGAAGGGGATTTCAAGGCTGCCAGTTTCACTTCCCACCCCATTTGTGACAATTCCTGGCACTTCCTCTAGTTCTCTTGCAACTCTTTGCAATGGTTCTTTGAACTAAACTGCAAAGCCATACTTCCTGCACCTGACCCAGGGCGTCCAGGGCCTTTGATGCCAGAGCCCCTTCTTGCTCATTCTCTCAGCAACTGCTCTGTGCCCCGACCCTCTCCCTCCTGTGCCCAGCACCTGCCAGCGTAGGCTCTGCTGGCTGCTTGGTCCCAGGACCCAGCAGTCCCCGGGGAAGACTGAGGCTGCTGAGGCGGGCAGAGAATCGCCCCCTCTTTGTTGCAAAACTAGATAGCCTTCGTGCTGTCAGTGCCCGTGGGGTGAGGGGCAGCTCCTTGCTGCTTGGCTGCAGGCATCATGCTCCTGGCTGGAGCTGTCTTAGACAGCTTTGCATCCACTGACACATCTCTGCCACCCATCTTAGATGGCCATGCACTGAGAAAATGTATTATTTTTTTTTCCCATTTGTTGAAGAGTGAATGGAGGGCCCAGAACTCCCCACACAGGGCCACTCAAAATCAGGCCCCGTCTTTTGAAGACAAGAGAAACGTAGCTCCTACAGGTTAAAGCAGGGCTTGGGCAGGGACAGATGGGTTTTGCATGAGTAAAGGGCACGGTCATTTGTCTGTGGCCCAGCCAGACCTGACTCTTGCTGCTCGCCCTGGTTGCTAAGCTCCCCCTGCCCAGGTGGCCTAGTTAACCTGGTCCTGTGCTTCCTTTCTAGGGTCTGATGCTCAGTAAGCTGGGCCACAAGAGCCTGGCCCAGAAGGTGCTGCGGGACGCTGTAGAGAAGCAAAGCACCTACCACGAAGCATGGCAGGGCCTGGGGGAGGTGCTGCAGGACCAAGGCCAGAGCGAAGCAGCAGTCGACTGCTTCCTCATAGCCCTGGAGCTGGAGGCCAGCAGCCCTGTGCTTCCCTTCTCCATCGTCGCCAGAGAGCTGTGAGCCCCTGCGGCAGCTTCCAGGGGCGGCAGACACAGGCAGGGGGCAGGGAAGGACGTGCATACAGATGTGGGGCCTCAGGGAATAGATAACTAGTGAACACTTTCACAGGCTTCCAGGCCACTTCTCCCCCACACTCCACACCCTGCAGGCCCAGCTGGGCCTGAGCTCCCAACTGAACCTGGGTAGACAAGATTTGCATCCAAAGCAAATGCCTTGCTCCCCAGAGGCTGACTGTTGCTGAGCACCTTTTAGATAAAAGGTGTGTCTGGGAGCCAAGCCCCTTCCTCTGCTTCCCAGACGCCCCGCATTTCCTGGTTTGGGATGAACCAGTCCAGACTTTGTGTACCATAGAGATGAACTTGCCTGCCAGCCATCCTCTGGGTAGCCAGACTTTTCCTGGATGGCTTTCTTGATGCCTCGGGAGACAAACTGTCTTGAATCTAAGCGACTTCGCAGAGCTGTGAGCAGACATGCTGGAGAACCCCGGATACATTTCCCCCATCCAATCTCAGGGCAGTGCAAGCTTGAAGCCTTGTCCAGGACAGCCGCAGCTTGAGGTCCCAGACACAAAGAGGACAGTGGGCTCCTGGATGCTTGCCAGACCAAATTATCACTGTTGATGCCTGGTGTCCCTTTATGGGGAGGTTTCCTAGGGGTTCACTATATGTGCTTTCTGTGTACCACCACGTGCCTTGGGGGATCGTGTCAGGCCAGGCCCCTAAACACAGTCTGCCCGTCTTCCATTTTCACTCACTGTCATCTCCCTGGAGACACGCCCCAGCTGGTAGACTCCTAGGCCCTGTGCCAGTGGCCTCTAGGATACGCCTTGCAATACAAAACAGGGTTCTTTTCTAGCACCTTGAGTACATAGTCCCTCAAGGCTTTCCCTACAGTGCAGGAGCCGCCTGCTTGGGTGAGTTACATCCAAGTGACTATTGATAGGCCTCAGTCCAGGACACCTCATCACCCACTGCCCAGTTTTCACCTTAGGCTTTGCTGAGTAACCCAAAGCCCCAGCTTGGCTTTTTGTGCTCCCCTGCCTAGGCTCCCACAGAGGCCATGCTTGGGTAGAGACAGAGGAGGAACCCGACTGCCCCACCTTTCTGTGCCCATGCGCTCTCTGTCAGGTCCTTGGGCAGATGTCCCTCCCTGGCTCATCAGCCATGCACTCTGGTTTGAAACTTTCCCTCAGGAAGCCATCTTCCAAGGCCTAGCAGAAAGTTCCTTTCTGTCTTCCCTACTCTCTGGGTGCAGCTCTTTCAGGTTCACGTTGCTCTTGTGTTAGAATGTGTACGGGGTGGGAGCTGCCCTGAGTTGCCATGCCAACCACAGCTTCCTTGTGGAGAAAGCTGTTGGAGTCTGGCTCCATGGTGGACTGATGTACCCTGCTTATCCCCTCATGTCCTCAGAGAGCTGGTGCCTCCTGGCCACAGCCACAGGCCAAAGGGAGGATATTCAGTCCTTGGTTGAAGGGTCTCTATGTGTGTATGTGTATATGTATATGTGTATATATATATATATATATATATATATATATATATATATATGCTAGAGATCTATATTTTTATGGAATTCTGTTAGAGTAAAAAAAGGAAAGGCAGATACTATTGGCATACTTTGGTGGTCAATCTTGGCAGTGGGAAAGACAGCAAATACATTCTGACTAAGCATTTCCTCTTTGGAGGCGCTGGGAGACAGACCCAGTACCTTACAGCGACTTTGGAAATTGAATAAAAGGCCCTTGAAGGGGAAACAGGACTGTCTGAATACTGTGTTCATTTTTTTGGGGGGGGGGGGTTCGAGACAGGGTTTCTCTGTGTAGCCCTGGCTGTCCTGTAGACCAGCCTGGCCTCGAACTCAGAAATCCGCCTGCCTCTGCCTCCCAAGTGCTGGGATTAAAGGCGTGCACCACCACCTCCCGCTAGTGTGTTCATTTGCCTGGTGCTCAGCATAAGAGTAGTGACCCAGGCCCTGGAGAAGAAACTGTCAGAAGAGAAACCAGGAAAGCAGGGCTGAAGGGAGGAGAGGAAGGAGAGGGAGGAGAGAAGAAGCCCAGCCTCTGAGAAGGTTGAGTTCTGTTGGGTAAGCAGTGAGGCTAGAGGACAGGCCAATGCCTGGAAGTTCTTGGAGGAGGCAGAGGAGTCTGGGCCTGGTCCAAGGGCTGGGCCTGGCCTGTGGCCCGTCTTTCAAATAAACCTACCCATAGGAAACCTCAAGGATTGGGGGTGTTAGCAATCAGGCATCTCCATCACCCAATGACAGCAGGACAGGTCATCAGTGGCTGCCAAGACAACACATTTCTCCTGTGGCCATCGTTGAACATCCTCCCCGTGCACGTGTGCTAGGCAGTCCCTCCCAGCATCACTCTCTTCTTCCCTCCACCCTCACCCAGAGGCAGCCTCTGTGTACTGCTCCCCGATAAACTTCCACGTGAGATCTGGCTTAGATCAGAGTGGGATGATTGGAACACATCCAGGTGGACCTATGTAAAGAAGCCCATAGCAATGCATCTGAAGTAATTATGATTGTATAATTGTACAAATATAAATTGTCTATTACAGATCTTTCACCAATTTTTTTTTTTTAAAAAATGATGTAAGTTAACAAACAAGCTCATGACCTCTTCCCCCACAAGGGATTCCCTTTTATACTCCCAGGGTGGCAGCACCCACACTTTGAGGACAGCCATTCCGTGACTTCCCCCAGAGTTTAGAGCTGGTCTAGTCCAGAGCTCTCTGATGTTCCCAGGGCAGCCAGCGTTTGTCTCTGCCCTTGCCCCTGTGACCTGACACTGGGAGACTATGAAGGAAGGGCTCTGTGGGGAGCCAGAGGGGTTTGTTTGTATGTTTGTTTGTTTTTCCCCTTCAATAGAAGTCGTGTTGCACATTGAACCCCAGAGGCCTTAAAGTGGCAAGGATGTGCCTTTTACCACTGAGCTACGTCCCTAACCCCCTTCCCACTTATTTTCAAAGCAGGATTTCATGTAGCCCACACACTGGCCTTGAAACCAGGATGTAGCCAAGGCTGACCTTGGATTCTCCATCTTGTCTCTCCCAAGTACCTAGCTCCGAGGACCAGCTTCCTTAGCTGCCACCTCCTCCTTAGGCAGCACACAAATTGTAGTAACTGACAGTTGGTATCATGTTACACACCCAAGCCCTCAATGTTCTCCCCTTTAAGACTGTCATATCCACGGTGGCGGTGTCTACCCGATCAGGGGAGGCTAGAGGAAGAGGCAGAGACTCCGTCTCCCGTTCAGCAGTGTTGCCATGCAGATCTGGAACTAGTCAAATGGAGGGTCGGGCAATAGAGACTTCCTGAATCCTGGCATTTCCTGCCCTCTCCACCCAACCCCACCCTGTTCCAGTCCACAGACTGTGTTCACAAGCCCTCATTAGAGAACAAGAAAGCCAACGTTGTGCCTGCATAAGGGCTTAAATCTGGGAACAAAACTTGGGGCTACCCTGTGCTCCCTCACTCTGACCCTCTAACCCATACACCGTTTTCTGAAGCAAATACGACACGCACACACACACACACACACACACACTTGTACTTCTGACTTAACTGTTAATCTGCAGAAGCGAATATGAATGGATTTTCAGCTGCCAGTTCTCCAGCTCTTTTTGGGGTACCGTAGTGCTCAGTGTTGAGCAAGCTCCCGACTCACTGCTCAGATATCAGCATGCACATATTTCTTGGCCTCTGGAAGCCTCACATTAAACAAGCTTCTCATTTGTCCACTCCACCTCCTAACTCTTTCTCCCTGGCTTGAGCAGCCTTGAGACCAGCCACACAGTGCTGAGCCAAGGACTCTGGGAGTCTCTAGAGGTGCCTGCAAAGCCCCTGCTATCTGCCACCAGGGATCCTCTGAAACTGTCACCAAGTTTTTAATTGTAAAGAAGAGGTTCATCGAAGGTCATGCAACAGGCAAGAGTTGCTCCCAGGAACCTCGGTCACGCACTTCACGGCAGAGATCCGGGGCTAAAGTAGCTATGACCTTCATCCTATTGTGACAGAGGCAGGACAATGACGCTGTGATTACCACCCAACCAGGAACTTCTTTCGATCCTACACTGGTTGTGTGGCCTTGAGCAAGTTGCTTAACCTCTCTGTACCCGTTTTCTCCTCTGCAAAGTAACAGTGGAGTAGTAGCTGCTTTGTGGATTCTGATTGTGTAAGAAAAACATTTTGAGGACTCTGAAGACCACCACACTGGCCTTCAGCCTTGCCCTCCCCTGCCCTAACACCTACAGCACTATGCCCCAGAGCAGTTGATTCTTAAGCACGAAGAACTGCTTGAGCCCACTTGTGTGGGTCACTTGGCATCCTGTAGATTGCCTTCCCATGGGGATGTGCATTGTCTTGATCCAGTCAGTTGTGACAAAAGCCATAGGCCCCAGGATACAAAATATAGCAGCTTATGTAACTAGAACTCAGTCCCTTCTGAGATGCTCCACAGGCTTGGTTCTTCCTTCTGTTATAATGGTACAGGGTGGATCCCTCCAGACGGACAGACAGGACACAACCACCTCCCTCTTTGTCTTCATTACCTAAGAACTGGTGGGAACCTCTCTCCTATGTCTTCCCCTGAGATGAGAGTCACACTGACACACTTATATATATCCGTGCAAGCACTGGGCCATGCACATGACACTGGGCTCACAGTCAATTGCTAATAACCCTTTCAGCAGTCCACAGCCTTGGTAGGGGGGACTCTGTCCCCAGGAAAAAGACCATGTATTAACCACACTTGCCTGCTGTGTAACAGAGTCTGAGAATACAGGGTCCGTGCTCTGTCCTCTGCCACCCTCTAAGGACACGAAGGGCTCAAGGGCTCTGAGGATGGAGACACAAGTAACTTCTCATTGCCACAGCAGAAGGATAATGGACTTCTGGGCACTGGTGCCATAGAGGTCTTCTCTGACAGTATCCCAGGGCAGACTACACCAGTCCAAGGGCCTTGAGTACCTAGAAGCCACCAAACTGCTACCAGAGTCACCAGGCTGGCTGGCAAGAAAGGAACTGAATGGTGTTCTGTGACACCCATCTTCCAACACCGCCACTCCCCCCCCCCCCCCCCCCCCCCCCCCCCCCCCCCCCCCCCCCCGCCCCCTGCCTCCATTCCCTGCCCCGAAGCTAGAGTAGTGGTTCCTTGAGCAAGGGACTGTGGATTTCCCAAATAACGGTGCACAGAAGATCCCAGGCAGCTGTGAGTGCAGACAGACTGGGAGGCGTGTGTGGGACTCCAGGATGGACTGCTGTGGACCCACACGCTGCTCACACATGCCGGGTACACGCACGTGTGAGAACCTATCCAGGTGAAGACTGCCATTGCCCTGTTGTTCTCAAGCACTTGGCCTTTCCCTTGCTCAAACGCACCTTTAGACTTCGGCAGTCAGTCACTCATTACCTTCTTCAAAGCCATGAGCTTGGTTGTGAACCATCAAAGGTTAAACATGTGTAGAGACTCTGCCCTGGACTCTTACACTTTGACGGATCTTTCTTTTTTTTCTTTTTCTTTTTTCCGAGACAGGGTTTCTCTGTGTAGCCCTGGCTGTCCTGGAACTCACTCTGTAGACTAGGCTGGCCTCGAACTCAGAAATCTGCCTGCCTCTGCCTCCCAAGTGCTGGGATTAAAGGCGTGAGCTGTGGTGGTACCCAGCTTTGGTGTATCTTTCTTCCTTTTTTACTTGAAATAATTGTCAATTTTTATTCACTGAAATTACGTAGGTATACCTTTTTGTTTGTTTGTTTGTTTTTGTCTTTTGTGTTTTTTGTTTTGCTTTTGTTTTTACTTGTTTGTTTGTTTGTTTGTTTTGAGACAGAGTTTTTCTGTGTAGCAGAGCTCTGGCTGTCCTGGAATCACTTTATAGACAAGGCTGGCCTTGAACTCACAGAGATCTGCCTGCTCCTGCCTCCTGAGTGCTGGGGTTAAAGGCTTAATATATATATAGTTTATAATGTCAGGCAATTCCTGGGAAAATGTATACCCTTGAAGACCCAGGTAAGTAACTAGTGAAGGACATTTGGAAGACAGAAATCACTAGAAATTATATCCATTGTCCTTGTCTTAGTCAGGGTTCTCTAGAGTCACAGAACTAAGGGAACATCTCTCTATATTGAGGGAATTTATTGTGAATCTATATTGAGGGAATTTACAGATTATAGTCCAACTACCCCCACAATGGGCAACTGTGAATGAGAAATCCAAGAATCTAGTAGTTGTTCAATACCAGGAGGCTAGTTGTCTCAGCCAGTCTTCTGTAGAATAGGTTCCAACAAATGTGCTGGCAAGTAAATGCTAGCAGGCGAAGAGTGAACCTTCCTTCTTCCAATGTCCCTATGTAGGTCTCCAGCAGAAGGCATAGCCCAGATTAAAGGTGTGTACCACCATGCCTGGATCTGGGACTTGCTTTGTTCCAGGCTGACCTTGAACTCGGAGTTCTCCTTGCCTTAGTCTCCTGGGATTAAAAGCATGCACTACCTTCCCTGGGCCTAAGCTTTTCAAAGCCACTGTGCCTCAAGATCTCCATGCCAAGATCCAGATCAGAAATGTGTGTCTTCCAGCCTGGAGATCTGGATCATAGGTGAGCCCTGTGATTGATTCCAAATAGAGTTGAGTTGACAACCAGAAATAGCCACTACGGTGGTACTCTGCTTTTCCATTGCTATGATAAAATAGTGATCAGAAGCAACTTGTAGCAAAAGGGTATATCCCACCTTAGAGATCCCATTCCATATGGAAGGAAGTCATGGCAGAAACTCAACCAGGACCCTGCAGGCAGGAACTGTGAATCAGAAGCCATGGGGGAACACTGCTACTAGCTTATCTTCCATGGCTCAATCTGGTGTATCTTTCAAACCAAAAAGTTCACTGTCTTACCTCCAGCTAGTCCTCCGTCCATCCTTCAAATAACTAAACAAAGATACCAAGACTATTCAATAGGGAAAGGGCAGACCTTCTAACAAACATGGCTGGGAGGACTGGATATCCACATGCAAATGAATAAAGTTCAACTCCTGCCTAAAACCATACTCAAAATTAAGTAAGAATAAATATCAAAAGACCTAAATGTAAGACCTTCTAACAATCCTAGAAGAAGATGCAGAGGGGAAAATCTTAAGGACATATATTCTATTGACTTCCTAGGCATGAGTTCCTGGGCATGACAACAAAGGTACAGACAACAGGAAAAGAGACTTTCATGGATGTTTGAAAATTTGATGTAGAAGACATCATCAGCTGTGTAAAAATTTTAAAAATTCTCTATAATCCTCAGCTCTACTAGAATTCCCCAAAGAATTAGAAGTTGAGTCCCCCAAAGAGATATTTATACATTTGTGTTCACAGAAGCTAAACCATGGGAGCAATCCACGTGTCCACACAAAGATTGGATAAGGTAAGCACGCGTGCGTCCGTGCGTGCGTGCTCATACACACACACACACACACACACACACACACACACAGCCATAAGTAAGTGACATCTAGAATGCTACAGATGAAGCTGTAGATAGGACTGGTCACTCAGGCAACCTGTGGTCCTTAGCCACATGTTCATGCCTGCCACATAGTCACTGGGGCAGGATCTACATCTGTGGGTCCAGAGAACAGGGGCAGGACAGGGGTGGGAAAGTAAGAAAGGGCCAGGCTGCCCACATCAGTGCTGTGACTTTTGACATCCTCTGCCTAATGAAGAGGAAACTTCACATGAACACAGTGGGAGAGGTTTGCAGTCATATGCCCTTTGGTTGGAGCCAGATTCACAGAGCAGCTGGAAGGTGGGGTGGAGGAGGAGAGCGCTGCTCAGGGGAACCAGGGCAAGGACCCAGGGAGACACAAGTCACAGCAGACAAAGGAAGGGAGACAGGATTGCTTTCTTAAGATCCTGGAGAATCCCCCAGGAATTTAAAATGGGTTAAGATGGAGTGGGGACCATCGAGGGAGGTCTGTAGTTCTGTAGATTTGTGGTGCCTGCACAGAACTTCCTAAGTCAGTCTCAGACATGTCACATGATGCACAGGATGTTCTTAGCTGCTAAGTATCAATGTTGGATCTTATAGCCAACCTCAATGCTTTTGATTTTTTTCAAGACAGGGTTTCTCTGTGTTGCCCTGGCTGTCCTGGGATTCACCTCTGCAAATCAGGCTGGCCTTGAGATACATCTGCCTCTGCCTCCTGAGTGGTTTGGTTTTGTTTTGTTTTGTCATCAAGCTCAATGTCAAACCAGGTCTATCCATTTTCTGTTTCCTCATCTTAAAATTATCATACAGGAACTTTAGCCCATTTGAAGAATAAAACTCCTGGGCAGCTCACGCCTTTGATCCCAGCATGAGGGAGGCAGAGGCAGGCAGCTCTCTGAGTTCGAGGGCAGCCTGGTCTACAAAGCAAGTTTCAGGACAGCCAGGGCTACACAGTGTGACCCTGTTTAAAAAAAAAAAAAGTCAAACAAGCAAACAAGCAAACGAACAAAAACATTGAGCCTCCTGCCTCATCACTATGTTATTCCCAGCAGGCAAGAAGCTCTGACATTCCACAAGGCCCAGGATGGTGGGAGGTGGAGTTTCCTCCCCCAAACGTGAAGCCAGGAAGACCATGTTGTAGGGGCTTCTAAATCCAGAGAGCAAATGTGTCCTTTTCACTTTTTAAATATAGCAAAGCAAAGAGGCTTTATGTTTGTTTAAGTACTTGCCAAAGCCCTGGACTCTTCTTCCTTTTTGAGGCCTAGGACCTATCTGGTCCTCTTGGACCGGGAAGGGACTTCCTGGTGTGTAAGGCCCACTCTCCTACCCTTCTGACAGCTGTGCACCCTCCCATGCTCTCTCTCTCCTTCATTCTTGCAGGGCCACTCTTCCTCTGGCCCTCCCTCAGCAGATGCTTGTCCCAGCCTTGGGCTTTTGTGCAGATGGCCTCCTTGCCCCTGTCTGGCTTCCCTTTTCCTCCCTGCCTACCCTAACCTCCTGGGACCCTTGGGTGTTGGCCAGGCTCTTCCCATTTACATGTGCTGGAGCTTAGCTCTGCTGCCTTCTCCTTCCACTGAACACATGTGGCCCTCATCTGGACACCAGCAGTGATCTGGCATTCAAAGACGAGAGAGTTGGTCTTCACATCACGGCTGTCACCTGTGTGAGGACAGTCTCGAAGCCTCAGACCCCAGGAATCTGCTGGAGGCCCTTGGCACAGCTCCCCCAGCTTCTTAGGCTCCTTCCGTTTTCCTTAGTACCCCTCCAAATTCAATCCCATGGCCCTTCATCTTTGTTCCAAGCCCCTCAACCAAGCATATAGTAGATACTAAAGATTTCCATTGACTTGGAGTCACAGGCACTTAATGGGGACATATACACTCACTAAGTGAGTTGGCTGTTGTATGCAAACATAAAGCTAGATGTCATATGTTATATGGTATATGGGCATGCATATATATGGCATACCTATGTAATTGGTATGGCCCATGCTTCTGGAACCGTGATGAGCAAAACATGAGATTACATCATTTGATGTCGTCAAGAGTGAATGTAAGAGGCCTGAGGATGCATAGGGTGTTCTTAGCTGCAATGGGTGTACCACGGTACGGGGAGGGGGGTGGTGGGGAGAGGAGGTTGTTGTGCATGTGTGTATACCAGTATGTATGGACACACTGGCCTATGCCTGAATGTGAGGCCGTGTGTCAATTTTGAGTGTCTTCTATCATTTTCAACAACATCTTTTGAGACAGCTTCTCACTGAAGCTGGAGGCTGCTGTTTCAGCTAGACTAACTGGCTAGAACCTGGGATCTGCCTGCCCTGCCTCTTTCGCCTCTGTCCCAGCACTGTGCATGCTGTCATGCTCAGCTGTTGCATGGATTCTAGCACTTTAACATACTGAACCTATCCCATAATAGACTGTTTTACTGTGGACTCTCTCTCTCTCTCTCTCTCTCTCTCTCCATATATATATATGTGTGTGTGTGTGTGTGTGTGTGTGTGTGTGTGTGTATACATATATATATATATAAACTAATGATATATGCACTCTAAACTAATGATAAATGAGCTAGGCTGAGGCTTGGTGGTTAAACACATGCTTATCACACATGAAGGCCCGTGTGTAACTCCCAACACACACATACACAGGCATACACATGTGCACACATATGGGTTAAACATATAGAAAATGATACACGGCAAAAAGAGCAAAGCCATAGTACAATGATCAGACCAGTAAAATAATAGCTGTCTCTTTTTGCTCTGTACAATAGCTATCGTGCATCTATGGCTAAAATTCCTTCCTGAGGAAGACACAGTGTCTATACCCACCCCCCCCCAAGTTCTCAGTGACAAACTGAGATATAGTTCTAAAGTTAACTCTGGGAAACCAATAAGTTACTGGGCTCACTCTGGACAGAAAGGTACATGTGTGCCCTTAGAGCACCACACAGTCAGGTCTTTCCCAGCCTATACACCAATAAGCTCCTCATGGAGGTCATGTACGAAGGCCAGAATTGCATGTGACTGGCTGGGCAGCATGACCAGGGCCCTCCCTCTGTCTGAGAAAAGATCCACAGTCAATGAGCCTCTGTATGATGACCTCCGGCACATGGAGAAGGGTGGTGACACTCTGGCTAAGAGAATAGTCCTGTAAAACAGTGGCATACGTGCATACAACAGACAGGCAATGGCTTTGTTTCTATGGGTGTCATCACAAACTTGTATCACAGTGTCATTAGGCAATAGAGCCTTTTCTGCTCCTTCGTATTTTCCAGAGACTTCTGTCAGATATGTAGCCATCACTGGCCAGGATGTTAGCTGTCATGTGGTTGTGTAACGGTTCAGTTCTTTTCAAGAAGTTGAAAAAGAGAGAGTACTACCTTTTGGGAGCCTGTCAGTTCTACCTGTGGCTTGATGCGACCAACCCATTGTCTTCAAGGGGATCTGGAGGCCATCCAACATTAGCATGATGGAGCTGGAGAAGCCCAGGCCACACAGCACATAACCTAGACACCTGGGCCGTGCACACTGCTGCAGGCACAGCCTGGACCAGTCTCAGGGACAGCCACACTCTTGGACTAAGCGGAGCAACTGACTGTTCAGACATGACAGTCACCCAGACAACTTCTCTTGCTCATTGGTCAACCCCCGCGAGAAACAGGGAGGATCATTTTCTAAACATAAGAATTTGTTAACACTCAAGGTAGCTTGGCACCAATCTTGTTTTATTTTAAAAGCCAATTGTGTTATTGAAGAAGAGGCTGTGTTCTCTACCCATTTTGGCAATGGTTGAAGACTGCCTAGGGTACTGTTTTGAAGCTGTATATGCTCCTGGGCCTGGTGTTTTCTGAAACAGACAAAAAAAAGATTGGGCTTGATGAGATCGACACCCTAAGTGCCTGTGTCCAGCTCCTGGATGAGCTGTGGGTGACGTATTCCTGAGGAGAGAGATAAGGAATGTCTTAGGACCTGAAGAGGCTCCTTTTTGGGAGTCACTGTGAGACTGGGAGATGCCAAGACAAGGACAGGAAAGCCACTGACTGCTGATACCACCTTGGATGAGGGCTCATCCACTCTCTCCTGAGATCTTGGAACACAATTTCTTCAAATGGCAGTAGCCCAGGCAATTGTTATCTCAGAGGACGCCATATTCCTCCTGACTACTGATCAGGAGCAGTAGTCAGGTATACTGGTCTAGCCTCTGGTCTAGCAGCCCAGATGGAATTCTGCAACGACATGTCTAAGTCAAAAGCCCAGACTGCTTCCCACAAGGGAATGAGGCATATCTGAGCTCTTTCTGTGGGCTCCATGAGTTCTCATAGTAGCATCTTTTATGTGTATGTTTGTGGGTATATGCATATGTGTATGGTTGTATATAAACGTGTATAGTTGTATATATACATGTATGTGGTTGTGAGCCTCCTGACATGCGTCCTTTGTAAGAATAGCAAGGACTCTTAACCTGAGCCACCTCTCTAGCCTGAGTACCTTTTGTTAAGACCAAGTTTCTCTGTGTAGACCTGCTTGTCCAGGAACTCACTCTCACCAGGCTGGCCTTGGCCTTGAACATAGAGATCTTCCTGCCTCTGCTTCCCAAGTTCTGGGATTAAAGGCATGCGCCATCACCACCCATCTGACCTGAGTGCACTTCTTTTTTTTTTGTTTTTTCGAGACAGGGTTTCTCTGTGTAGCCCTGGCTGTCCTGGCACCCGCCTGCCTCTGCCTCCCAAGTGCCGGGATTAAAGGCGTGCACCACCACCGCCCAGCCCTGAGTGCTCATTTTTAAACATCATGTGTTCGCTTTGTTGAAATTCTTGAGCAAAGCATTTTGTCAGGTAGTTAGCCAAAGTCTCACTTTAAAGCAGAAATGAATGTTCTTTCCTGAGACCGAGACTTTAGCTTGTGGTCATTGCTTCCCACGAGGGATGCACACACATTCTTGAAAGGGAAGAGAGTGCTTATCTTGGGCCCCTTGAAGGAGCATCATTGTAGCAGTTAAGGGCAGGGTTCTGACATGGCGGTACACACTTGTAATCATAGCACTTAGGAGGAAGCAGGAAGATCAAGACCAAACTGGACTGTACAGTAAGACCATTTCTTTGTATTAAAAAAAAAAAAAAAAGGCAGAAAGGGGCTCCAGAGGCAGCTCAGTAGTCAAGAGGACTTTCTAGGTAACCATGAGGCCTGAGCTGAGATCTCAGCACCCAGCACAAGGCAGTCTCAACCGTGAATGTGCTTGTAACTCCAGAGATAGAGGGACATCTGGGGCTGGCTGGCTGCCTTCTTAGCCAAAAACATGAACTCAGGGAGACACTGTGCTTCAAAGGAATAAGGTAGGAAATGCTAGAAATGGGTGGACACCCAATGCCATCTTCTGGCCTACACACACACACACACACACACACACACACACACACACACACACACACGTACGTGCGTGTACACACATACACATGCACATGCACACACATGCATTCTCACACGCACTCTCTCATTCTCTCACACACACTTCACATACACATCACTCACATACTCACACACACAAACAGAAAGAATGAGTAAGGAGGAGGAGGACAACCATACTGACATGGGTTTCAGGATCTAGTAGGCCTGGGTTTGAATCCTCATGCTAGGACCCAGCATGGCGCCAAGACACCAATTTGTACAGTGGTTTTGCCTGGTCCAGTCAGCAGTTGGCGTGTTGGCTCCATTGCCGTCATTAACTATTGTCGCTCCAGACATGCCTGCCCATCCTCTCTCTCCGGGAGGCCGTGGGTGGTAGCTGCACCACCCTGCGCATGGAACAGAGCAGTCAGCCTGCTAGATGACATCAGCTGCCTACCAAAACTGCTTTTAAAGGCAGGATGTTTGCTTGGCCAAAAGCAAAGGAACCGCCTGGAAATGTAATCGAGTCCTGGCCACACGTCAAGGGAAGCGGAAGCCTTTATTAGTGCTATTAATGGGGCTGCAGCGTGAGTGTGCAGGCCTGACAGGCCAGCCCACAGACGGAGATTGGGGGTGGTGCACACAAAAAAACCACCCCTCCAAAGGCTGATGGCTGTGGATCCAAGGATCCTCCAGCCCTAATTTTACTATTACCAGGTGATACTAAAATTTTCTCTAAGAGAAAGCATCAACCCTGGACTCCAGCCCCTACTTAGTGGTTGTTACCCTTTCTAGCAATTTGCTCAGTTTTCTTGGGGGTTTAATCAGGTGGCAAAGGATGCCTGTGGGCAGTTTCTGCTGTTGGACTCCTAATCCCCAAAGCCCAAAAGTTTACTCTTGGCTGTCCCCTTAAATCCTCACACCTCATAACATAATGAACATCATAGATTCCAAGGGAAATCTCTAGCTGACTGGTTGGTAGACTTCTCATCTACTGGAAGAGGAAGAGGTGCCTGCCCACTTTTGTGGAGGTCCCCACCGAGAGTTGTGCAGCTTGTCCCCAGATGATGAGGCCGTCCCCATCTCTCAGATCAACCATTGGCAAAGACTGACTTGTCCTCGATACAGATGGGAGTTCTTTTCCAAAAGAGGGAATCTGATATGCAAGGATATGCAATAGTCATGACTCCGAGGTTCCAGAATCAGAAGCAATTCCCAGAAACTAAAGCATCAGTTAGCAGAGCTGATAGCTCTCACTTGGGCTCTAGAACTGTCCCAAAGAAACAGCGAATTCTTTACATCAGATGTATCACCTTGGACAGGAAAACACATTTATTTTGAAAGAAAAAAAAAAAAGATGTTTCTAGGAAAAGGGCTTAAGCAATTCTGCAAACAGATGCCCGCAGCCCACAGTCAGGGCATTTACCCTGGGAAGCCTGAGAAGTAGATCGTCCGTGCCTTGTGGTCCTATCTCCAGACACTTCCCAGGCTTGGTGGGTTTTCAGGGAGGAGAGAGGCTTTCCCATATAAAACAGAAAAGGCCACTGAGGTAATTAAGGTGTTCTTTTGTGAAATAATTGCCAGGCTTGGGCTACCTAAGAGCCTCAGAATGACAACAGTGGGCCTGCCTTTATGACAGAAGTAACTCAATCTACATTGTGTATGGCGACCCCAGTCCTTTGGAAAGATTTATTTTATTTTTTTAAATAAATATTTATTTTATTTATTTTATGTGTATGAGTACACTGTAGCTGTACAGATGGCCATGAGCCATCATGTGTGTGGCTGCTGTTGAACTCAGGACCTCTGCTGGTCCTGCTCCCTCTGCCCACTTGCTCCGACCCCACTCACTCCGGCCAGCTTGCTCCGGTGAAATTAACTGTAGCTGTCTTCAGACACACCAGAAGAGGGCATCTGATCTCATTACGGGTGGTTGTGAGCCACCATGTGGTTGCTGGGATCCGAACTCAGGACCTTCGGAAGAGCAGTCAGTGCTCTTACCTGCTGAGCCATCTCGCCAGCCCTGGAAAATTTTATTTTTTAAAAAAGCTATAATGATCCCTTAAAGCAGTGGTTCTCAACCTGTGGGTCAAGACTCTTTTGTGGGTCAAATATCAGATATCCTGCATATCAAATATTTACAGTATGATTCACAACAGTAGCAATGAAGTAATTTCATGGTTGCAGGGAGGGGTCACCACAGCTCACACGTGCGCCTGTGTGTGTGTGTGTGTGTGTGTTTCCTCACCCCCAATTAACACCTTTTTTCAACTACAAAAAATCTTTTTAAAAATTTTTTACGTGTTTGTCTGCATGTAGGTTTGTGACCCTGTGCATGCTCAGTACCTGAGGAGTTCAGACAAGGCTGTCAGACGTCCGGAAACTGAAGTAACAGATGATTGTGAACCACCATGTGGGTGCTGGGAATCAGAACTTAGGTCCTTCTGAAGAGCAGTTAGTGCTTTTTAAACATAAAATCATGTCTCCTTTAAGAAATATGTATATACACAAATCTACATATATATGTATGTACACATATAAATCTACATATATATGTATACGCACATATATATACACACATGTGCACACACATACAAACATACATACACACATAAGCATGCATATGCATATATACATACATACACACACATACATTCTCACACACACAAACATATGCACACACATACATACGTGCATTCTCTCTCTGTCTCTCTGTCTCTCTGTCTCTCTGTCTCTCTCTGTCTCTCTCTCTGTCTCTCTGTCTCTCTGTCTCTCTGTCTCTCTGTCTCTCTCTCTCTCTCTCTCTCTCTCTCTCTCTCTCTCTCTCACACACACACACACACACACACACACACAGTCTGGCTTCAAAGTCACACAGATCCACCTCCTCTCAAAGGATTGAAGTCCTGCCCCACCACGCCCAGGTCTGAACTGGTAAACTCTGTTCTCGGGGAATTGTCCTATCTGCTTTAGGAACAAACAGTCCTTCTGTTTAAACCCTTGACATCTTAGGCCCCCAGAAGCCACGTGCACACACTCAGAATGGCAGTTTCGGGTGTCTGACAAAGCTCCTGCATTGTTCATGTCAGTGTCAGCCTGAACAGCCAGGTCAGAAAACCCAATGCTCTGTAAAGCAACTACAGTCTTGGAGCCCTGGGTGGTCCTATGTCAGAAGCTTCCAGACACGGGTACTCTCACATGGCCACCAACATACAACTCAGAACACTGCCATGGTATCGTACAGATCCCTTCTCTGCCTGCCCTGCCCCAACCCACACACATGAAATCCTAAGACCTAACCCTCTCCACAGTGTGTCTCTTAGAATACTTACTGAACTGACAGGCAAGAATCGGGGAACCTTAGATCGAAAACAAGAAGTAATAGAGCCTGTTGGGGGTGCTTTCATCTCATAGTCACCTGGTCCAGGGCCCTCGTGCTGGAAAACAGTTTAAAAAGTAAAGGAATACTTTATTTTCACTAACATTTGATGTATTTTAAGGCATTATTTGCCTTCTACAAATAAACACGTGAATCATTTTGATGTAATAGAAACTTCTAGATCCGGGCTTGCAAAATCTTATGAGTGTGACCTAAAAGCATGGAGTAGTAACCATGCTATCTGCTAAGCTGCCCCAGGCAGAATCATGAGAGGAGGGAGGAATACCAAGTCACCTGGAGGTCTTAGAGTTTCCATTGCTACCATGAAACACCGTGACCAAAGCAGCCTTGCGGAGGCTTACATTTCCATCACTGAAGGAAGTCTGGACAGGAACTTAAGCAGGGCAGGAACCTGGAGGCAGGAGCTGATGCAGAGGCCATGGAGGAGTGCTACTTACTGGCTTGCTCCTCATGCCTTGATCAGCCTGCTTTCTTATAGAACCCAGGACCACTTGTCCAGGGATGACACCACCCACTATGCACTGGGCTCTCCCACACTGATCACTACTTAAGAAAATGCCCTCCAGCAGGATGTGATGGAGGCGTTTTCTCAATTGAGGTTCCCTCCATCCAGATTAACTCTAGTTTTTGTCAAGTTGACATAAAACTAGACAGCACAATAGGCTATTCACACTTGGCCCAGGGGAGGACAGAGCTGCCACCTGGCTTGAATCCTAGAACTTGGAGTCAGCAGAAACCACAGGAAGCTTTTCATGATGAGCATCCCTCTGCTTGGTGGGGAGGCTTCCGGCTCCACCCTCCTGATGACAACAGGATGGACCTTCCCCTTCTGTTGCTAGCTTAGGAGTCTTTTTTTTTTTTTTTTTTTTTTTTTTTTTTTTTTTTTTTTTTTTTTTTTTTTACCAGAGGGAGCTGTGGGAGTGACAACAATAAATGAAATATGATTTGGACCGAGTTCAGAGCAGCTTACACATGGGAGGAGGATGTGGGCAGAGCCCAGCATGCTTAGGAACCCATGTTGCTGAAAAGACTCAGTGTGCAGGGACTCTGCATTTTTCTGGAGTGCTAACCTTGAAGCTTGACTTATTTGGTTCTGACTTAGAATGGCCAATGAGAGTATAGAAATGGTAGGCTTTTAGTAACCCTGTACACTCCCCAAGAGCACTGTTGTTCCAGCTAAGAAGATGGGGCAGCTGGACCTGCTTGAGGAAGCTCCTCAGTGACCAGCGCCTAGAGCCTGAGTGGCACAGATCACAGCACTCTGAGTTCTTCTGTTGAGTTGTGTCTCCACCCCTAAACTTACATAGCCAGTGAACTCACGTTGTACTTGATTGTGTTGAATGGTGCATGCTACCTCACATACAGCTCAAACATGTTTTAGACCTGTGAATTCTGAGTAGCCAGGACCTCAGGATATGACTTTACTTGGACACAGGGTCTAATTCACATTGAGGTCTTGTCGTTCCAGTGGGCTCATGTCCAGTGTGACTGCTGTTCTCTTGGCTGAAAAGGAGACATTTGGACACACAACATGCATGCACACCAGAGGGAGAGAGAGAAAACACCATATGAAGACAAAAGGAGAGAAATATTTCTATCACAAGGCATGCCAAGACATCCCAGCAAGACCCATAGCTAGGACGGAAGACAGAATGAAGGCCTTCTCACACTTAGAAGAAACCAGCAAAGTGACTGCTTGACCCGAGACTTCCGAAACCCTTCTACTGGATCTAACAAGCACTCATCTGTGTCATTCCTTGTTGCTTTACAGCAGCCAAGAAAACGAAATCGTAAGTGTTCCTCTACCAACCCACCAGGTTCTGGACAATGGGCTAGAATGTAGCTGGAAATGATCATCTCCCAGTATCTGGTCTCCTTTTGGGGGCATTAGAACAATTTTGGGTTGAGCATATGTGTACCCAGAATAAAAACTCAACTTCCTGAGCTCTTGGGTATATCTAGGTACAACCACATGAGTTACATCAGGATGAAAAGTTGGAAGTAGCTGAGATGTGGAGTTCCAGGGATCATACTCAAGGGGAGGACACACGGCATTTCTCCTGCCCTCTCTGTGCCAGCTGGCCTCGTGCCCTCCGCCCTCTACAGCTATGAAAACAGAAGGCTTGCTCAGCTGAGCAGGATAGAGGAGCCTAGCCTGAACTGCTCACTAAAGGGCTGTTTACAGCATTAAACAAATCCCCACCTTCTTTAAAATACTGGTACTTAAAACCACTGTTTCAGCTAGACAGTGGCTCATACTTTCAACGCCAGCAATCAGGAAGCAGGGGTAGGCAGATCTCTAAGTTCAAGGCCAGCCTGATTTACAAAGTGAGTTCCAGGATAGCTAGGGCTACACAGAGAATCCCTGTCTCAAAAAACAACAAACTCCTAACAACAACAACAACAAACCACTGCTGTCCCATTAGGAAAACTGAGTCCTAGTTGACAAGAAAAACATACATTTCTTTATGGCTTATATTTTAGTGGGGAACATCAGAAAAATCTAAAATATTCTATGTACTGTACATGTCACCCAAAGGGATTGGTATGATAAGAGAGCACACTGATATAGTCCCAGTGTGCCCAGGAAGTCCCATGGAAAGCTACGATGGACAGGAGGACGAGGAGACATTTGTAAGGCAAGACAACTGGAAGAAGGGTCTATGCTGGAAGCAGTGAGAAAGGAAATCACAGCAGGCAAGAAGGGACAGGGCCTGGAGGACAAACCTGAAGAGGGCACACTGTTCGTCCCAACTCTTGGGATAAGTGTTGCATTGCAAAGGTAAATGAAAAATGGTAACTGGCACACACTGACCTGACTCATAGAAAAGTCCAAACCATTCTGACTGGTTCTTCCCTTTTGAAGAAAATATTCAGCAAATTTTTGAGCCCACAGTTGAAAGGCTTTGAACTTTTTAAAAGAGATTTTGAATTTTTAAAGAGATTGAATATTTTAAAAAGACTCAACTTTTACTGTTTGAATTTGTAAAGACTCTGGACTTTTAAGAGTTCTGTGTTTTTATTATGAGATCCTGGGAGTGAGCAAGAAAGGAAAGGGTTAATGGTAGCATGCTTATGTATCACATTGTCAAGGAGTGACTGTCCTGGACAGCTTTATATAAACTTGACACAAGCTAAAGTCCTCTGAGAGAACAGAGTCCTGATTAAGAAAATGCCTCCAAAATCATGTAGGGCAGTTTTTCAGTCAGCAATTGATGAATTAGACCCATTGTGGGTAGTTCAATCTCTGGGCTGGAGTCCTGGGTTCTATAAGAAAGCAGGCTGAGCAAGGCATGATGAGCAGTGAGCAGCACTCCTCCACAGCCTCTGCATCAGTGAGCAGTGCTACTCCGTGGCCTCTGCATCAGTGAGCAGCACCCTCTGTGGCCTCTGCATTGTCAGTGAGCAGCACCCTCCATGGCCTCCACATCAGTGAGCAGTGCCCTCCATGGCCTCTGTGTCAGTGAGCAGCACCCTCTGTGGCCTCTGCATTGTCAGTGAGCAGCACCCTCCATGGCCTCCGTGGCCTCTGCATTGTCAGTGAACAGCACCTTCCGTGGCCTCCGTGGCCTCTGCATTGTCGGTGAGCAGCACCCTCCATGGCCTCCACATCAGTGAGCAGTGCCCTCCATGGCCTCTGTGTCAGTGAGCAGCACTCCTCTATGGCCTCTGCGTCAGTGAGCAGTGCCCTCTGTGGCCTCTGTGTCAGTGAGCAGCACTCCTCCATGGCCTCTGTGTCAGTGAGCAGCACCCTCCGTGGTCTCTGTGTCAGCTCCTGCTCCAAGTTCCTGCCCTCGATACTTTTGATGATGGCCATGGTGTTTCATCACAGCAAGACTGATTCTAAGAACTTGGTTTCTACACGGTCTATGCAGTCTGTGGTGTTTAGTTACAGCACTGGAAAACAGACTACGACACCAACCAACTTTTACATTATTTTATATTATTTTGGATTTTTTGCTCAGGCTAATTTGGAATGGGTGTCTATCACTTGCAATGGAATAAGTCCTATTCTTCTTCTTCATCTTTCCTCTCAATTGTAGTCAGACACTGTTGTAAGTTTAGTCTGTCTCAGGAAACGCTCTGCTCGTAGCTGGGTCCTAAAATGCTACTCTGGTGTCAACACCATTGGAAAAGCTCCACAGACTGTTTTTGGTTTTGTTTTTGTTTTTGTATTTTTAAGAAACAATTGCTAGGATGGGCATCACATCTTTGAATCCTAGTAGAACTGTGACTGTATTTGAAACATATTTTCCAAACTGTGTTATCTACAAGTGCGGCGCATCAATGAGGAGACTGAGCAGGGATCTCCCATAACCACCCTAATTTCTAAGTTCCATCCAAGCAAAAATCAATTTTCTGCTTTATTCTATACAACATGTTTATTAATTACTCTCTGTTCCCATGGAATTTCAAGTTATCAGCTTAGTTTTTAATTGAACTCACTCTTTAAGTCCAGGAACCCCTGGAATGAGCTAGCTGTCTTTAATGTGTAGGATGCCACACTCTGATACTCCTACCCAGGGCACTTTCTCCCAAATGTGATCGAAACAGACAACGCAGCCGTCACTTGTGTCTGCTCCGTCCACTTGGTTCGCCCTTCCCTTCCGTATTCTACATAAGGCCGGCAAAATGACTGGACATGGTCTTTACATCAAATAAAGAAAACATGATTGTTTGACATCAGATTTGTTTCCACTAACAAGATATTATTTATCTTCAAAAACTGAGTTTTGAGAAATCATAGGCGTTAGAAAAGAAATAACCACCTCACCAGCTCACAGCACCTCACAAAGCCAGCAAAAGCAATTTCGCTCATATTTCCTGTTTCTTCATACATGTGATCTCACCCAAATTAATCATAATTTATATTTATTATTATTATTATTATTATATATTATTTGCATGTTGGATATTTCCTTGGAAAATGGCTAATTTATTTAATGTGTGTATGTGTGCTTGAGTGTCTGGGTACCACGTATGGGAAGTCCAGGAGAGGGTGTCACAGCTTTTGGAGCTAGAGTTGACAGATTGTTGTAGGTCGCTATATGGGTACTCAGAGCCAGACTCTGGTCCTCCGGAAACTGCCAAGCGATCATCTCTCCAGACCTGTCCATTGCATTCATTCATTCATTATTCATTCATTCATTCATTCATTCATTCATTCATTCATTCATTCATCCAGTCATCCATTCACAGACAGGGTCTTACTATGCAGCTCTTGCTGGCCTAGCATGTATGATGTAGAACAGGCTGGCTTTGAATTTATGAAGATCCATCTGCCTCTGCCTACTGAATGTTGGGATTACTGTCTGCTGCATTTTTAATTGTTCTAGTAAGTCATCAAAATGTGAAGTGCCATTTTATAATGTTTTCAGTAATCACTTTAGTGACTAAAAATGGTCCTTTGGGTGGACATGTGAAGTTCTTTAAAGATCATTTTCTTTCTTCTGGCAACTAAGTTGTTATCATTATCAACAATTCCTTTATGATTTATTTGTTCTTTGGTTTTGGTTTTGGTTTTGGTTTTGGATTAGTTGTGAGATGAGGTCTTATGTAGCTTGAGATGTCCTAGGACTTTTAACGTAGCCAGTGCTAGCCTGAAATCTTGACGCTCCTCCCTCCAGCTCCCAGGAGCTGGGATTCCGGGTATGAGCCATCAGAAGCCATCAGGCCTGGCTCCTTTGAAGGTACACTTCTCTGACTGGCTGTTTCTGTACATGAGAGGAGGATTGTGGCAACACACAATTAGTGAGGTTGCTTTGGTTTGGTGCTGGGGATCCAACCCAAGGCCTTCCACATGCAAAGTGATGGCCCTGCCATTGAACGGAGACCTGTCTCTCTCAGGTGTCTCTGTTTATGGGTCAGTGTGAGTGCCTGGGCCTTTGTGCATGTATACATGCTTTTTCTAGCGTCCCCCACCACACACACACACACACACACATTCCCACAGGCACCAGGTGCACTGTCCTGTTTTAGGCTATACTTTTTGATGCTGGTAGTGTTTCTGCCATTTATACCCCTACTTGCAACTTGCTACGTAGATCAGAGTGACCTCAAACTTGCCACGTAGTCAGCGATCAGCTTGAACTTTTGATCTGACTGTCTCATATATGCAGATAGAACACCAATGCTCATAAAATAATAAATAAATCTTCTAAGAAGAGCACCAGTGCACCCAAAATAATAAATAAATCTTGTAAGAAATTAATGAAACTGTAAATCATCAATAGCTGTACAACCTTACATTTGTAATTTGACTTTAAAACTCATTTTCCAACCAAATTTCCAAATATTCCTTTTGAGAAACCCCTATACTTTGGGAAGAAAATATAATCATTTACCTACTGAATCCCCCAATATTGAATAAGAAGTCTATAACAAGTATGTGTGTGTACATGTGTGACTGTGAGTGTGTGTATCTGTGTATGGCCTGCTCCAGTATCTGAGCAGAGAGCACCGCAATAAACAAGTCCTTATTTGGAGCATCGTGATAAACAAGTCCTTATTTAGAAAAGTTGAGTGCCTCCAGTTTGTGATGCAAGCTGGCATGATTTCTCGTGGCCTATTATGCTTTGCCGCGTAACTGATGCTGATTGGGACCAGGGAAAGTATTTAACCCGCGAGTTCTGGGGGCTGGAAAAGAGATGAATGAATGATTCTATAGTACAAGGTTCCTGAATAAACTTCCTGGAGAAGAGTTCGTGGTTGCTTCCTTATTTCCGCTGGTCGGTGAGGCGGCAACAATTGGTGGTCCATACGGGGACATCTTCTACAGCTCAGAACTCCTTGCAGACAGGGCAAAAGACTGGTAAGTTCCCAGGTAAGGTGGGACGAAAGGGAAGGACCTCGGTAAAGAGGCAATAAGGTCTCCGGGTTGGAGCAATAAAGTCCTGTTAAGGGCAAATCAGGACCTCAGTAAAGAGGCAATAAGGTCTCCGGGCTGGAGTGATAAGGTCCCGTTAAGGGCAAATCAAAAGTGATATTATGGGGAACTAGCAATCTTGTCTCGTGTTTGTTGCTCTTAAGGAACTATTAAAAGCAAAAAAGATAGAATTGAAGAGAGGAACTCTAGAAATATTTCTATCAGAAGTAGATATTGCTGCCCCTTGGTTCGCAGTGTCGGGTCACCTGACGCTGTCCAGCTGGGACGAATTAGGGAGAGATCTGGATTTTGCCTGGGAGGAAGGAATCTTAAAAGGTGGAGTGCAACCAATCTGGAAACTGCTTAGGAGCTGCCTAGAGGATAAAGTGTGTTCTAACGCAGTAGAGAAGGGACAGGAAGTGTTAGAACAGCTGAAGGAAGAGAGGTCAGCAAAGTCTGAGAAAGATCAGACTGATGAAAGTGGCTCGGACTCTGAAGGGGAACTTGAGAAGCTAGTACAGAAAATGGAGAAGTCCACCATTAGGGTGGAACCCACAGCCCCAGGGCCGCCTGTATCCTTAACCCCCCCCCCCCCCCCATAACACTGCCACGTACGGTACTTCCTTTTGTCCGGAAGTTTGGCGGGAAGCTAGGGGTCAGCACTGCTTCCCTGTGTTTCAAGATGCCCAAGGGCAAAAGTTTCATGAACCATTGGATTTTAAAGTCATAAAGAACTTGG
>NW_022196912.1:5856347-5856946 GCF_008632895.1 Mastomys coucha | reverse complement strand
GGTATTATGCAGGCCATGGGATATCATCCTTCCTTTGGTCTAGGGAAGTATTTGCAAGGCCAAAAGTCTCCCATTGTTGTTCAGCCACGTGAAGGGAGGCAGGGGCTGAGTTTTTCCTAGGGGCCACTGAGGAAGGTATACCCATCACTTGGATGACAGAGGAACCAGTGTGGATTCCTCAGTGGCCTTTATCCTCTGAAAAATTGATGGCTGCAGCTCAACTTGTACAAGTACAGCTTGAATTGGGGCATATCAAACCCTCGGTTTCACCATGGAATACCCCTATTTTTGTAATAAAGAAAAAATCAGGAAAATGGCGATTGTTGCATGATTTACAAGCTATTAATAGACAAATGGAGATCATGGGGCTGGTTCAAAGAGGATTGCCATTATTATCAGCCCTGCCTAGGAAATTGCCTGTAATTGTAGTTGATATTAAGGAGTGTTTCTTTTCTATTCCTTTATGTGCTAAAGATAGTGTTTGATTTGCATTTACCTTACCCTCTGTTAATCATGAAGAGCCTGATAAATGATTTCAATGGGTGGTTTTACCCCAAGGTATAGCCAATAGTCCCACCATGTGTCAATTATATGTAGCC
>NW_022196912.1:5855127-5855982 GCF_008632895.1 Mastomys coucha | reverse complement strand
ACAGAAAATTTCCTTAAGAATTGATAAACTTTCCACACTTAATGATTTTCAAAAATTAATGGGAGATAGTCAATGGATAAGATGATATTTGAGAATCCCCAATATGCAATTAAGTTCTTTATATAACATTATGCTTTGAAATCCTGATTTGAATTCTCCTCGACAACTAACTGATGAGGCACAAGAAACATTGAAGAGGGTGGAGGAGGAATTGGAGCATGCCTTTTTGGCACGGCGCTCCCTAGATGAAAAGATCTCGTTATGCATTTTGGCAACTGAGAGTCAACCTACAGGGGTTCTGTGGCAAGGTGCTCCTCTGTTGTGGATCCATCCCAAAAGTGCTATTAGTAGGATTGTAGAACATTATCCCTCTGCAGTAGCCTTATTAGCCTTTTCAGGTATTCAACAATGTCATCAATATTTTGGGTGTGAGCCATATATAATTATCACTCCCTATAATGCCAAACAGGTAGAGGTGTTGTTAATTGTTACAATTGATGATAGGACAATTTTGAAATGTTCATATTCAGGAGACTTTGATAATCATTTTCCTAAGGATCCCTTGCTGTGCTTTGTAAAGGAGCATCCAATTGTTTTTCCTAAAATTACCCAGAAAAGTCCCATTGCAGGAGCTGTAACTATTTTTACAGATGAATCCAAAAATGAATGTGGAGCTTATGTTATACAGGGAAAGGATCCTATAATTAGGCGATTGACACCAGGATCTCCTCAAATTATTGAGTTGAAAATTGTAATTGAGGTTTTTAGAGAGATGAAGGAGAGCTTAAATTTATTATCTGATTCACAATATGTGGTTAATTTATTGAAAGGTTTAGAGTTGGTAGGGAAAATAAA
>NW_022196912.1:5853554-5854199 GCF_008632895.1 Mastomys coucha | reverse complement strand
CTCTCCTTACTCTTAATTTTTTTCAATTGGATAATGAAGGAAAATCGGCTGCAGAATGGCATGTATCTACATCTTCCACTTCTAAGGGTTTTGTGCAATGGAAGGATATTTTGACAGGTTCATGGCATGGCCCGGATCCAGTATTGATCTGGGCGAGAGGATCTGTTTGTGTGTTTTCACAGGACCGCCGAGATCCCATTTGGATCCCTGAATGGCTTATGAGGAAAAGCGCCCCACCTCAAGATGCACCTGGCAAATGCTGAGTGGGGTGAAGGGAGTTGCACGGGTATTTCTCCTATGGCCATGATTGCTGGTGGAGCAGTAGGAAATTCCTCGTTTGAAAGGAGTTCTAGTGAAATGTTTGAAAGTTCAGCTAGATTATTAGCATCAGAAAACATTATGTCCTTGTTCTGACCCTTGTATGTGGTTGGGCACTGTTTGTGTTCATAGTTAGTAATGCTAGTCTTAGTAAACAGGAGTAAGCTAGATTGTAGCCTCAGGATTGCTTTTACTCCATA
This sequence comes from Mastomys coucha, assembly GCF_008632895.1. NCBI lineage: Eukaryota > Metazoa > Chordata > Mammalia > Rodentia > Muridae > Mastomys > Mastomys coucha. The sequence continues at coordinate 5,853,681 of NW_022196912.1, read as the reverse complement.
TGTTGGGATGGAAATAGATTTCCCCTTGCCATGGTTGCCAGGATGCCCAGGTACATTCACAGTGGTTGGAGCCACAGCTTCTACTATACCCAATCCAGTATTAATGCCCACTTAAAGGGAGGCATTA
>NW_022196912.1:5852602-5853132 GCF_008632895.1 Mastomys coucha | reverse complement strand
TGACCTGTCCATGCTAGTGGATTGACATCCTGGATCTCTCATGCTATGAATCATCTGAAAGAGTGGGCGCGTATTAGAACTGTGGGTGCTTTACTGGTCCTTGTCAGTATATTGGCGCTGTGGTGCATCTGCAGTATGCGGGTCCGGCAGCAATGACAGGCTGCTTTGGTAGTGCAAGCATTTGCAGCCCTGGAGGCAGGACAATCTCCACAGGCTTGGTTAACTATTCTGAATGTTCTTCTTCACGCTCAGGATGCAAGGCTAAGCACTGCACTAGAGATCAGCTTCTAGCGGTCTCTTGGAGAGCACATCTGATTGCATGTGGGTTGATGCCTCAGGTCCCACCTCCAGGAAAGGCATAGGATGGGCATGGCACCAACTTGGCTGCTACGAGTTGGGGCTCTGGCAAATAAATCACCTAAGACACAGGCACGTGCCAAGTGGCTATGTTAACTAAGCCTGGTTTGTAGTACAAACTAGATGTACATGTTCTCAAAGATGGGTTTGATATTTTGCCAAGAGATATTAAC
>NW_022196912.1:5846709-5852199 GCF_008632895.1 Mastomys coucha | reverse complement strand
GCCAGAGCAGAGAGCACCGCAATAAACAAGTCCTTATTTGGAGCATCGTGATAAACAAGTCCTTATTTTAAAAAGTTGAGTGCGTCCAGTTTGTGATGCAAGCTGGCATGACTTCTCGTGGCCTATTATGCTTTGCCGCATAACTGATGCTGATTGGGACCAGGGAAAGTATTTAACCCGTGAGTTCTGGGGGCTGGAAAAGAGATGAATGAATGATTCTGTAGTACAAGGTTCCTGAATAAACTTCCTGGAGAAGAGTTCATGGTTGCCTCCTTATTTCCGCTGGTCGGTGAGGCGGTGACATTTATGTATGTCTGCATCTCTGTGTGTGTGTGTGTGTGTGTGTGTGTGTGTATGTATGTATGTATGTATGTGTCTCTGTGTGTGTTTATATGTCTGTGTATGTGTGCATGCACAAGTGCAGCTATTATATGAGCACAGTGAAAATGACTTCAGGATGGGAGGACTTTGGTTTTCAAGTTCAAAGTCAATTTGCTTTTTGTTTTCTTTTCAACTTCTTCCCCCTCCCCCTCCCTCTCTGTCCTTGCTTCCATTCTTTTTCTCTTTGGGACTAGATATTGAACCCAGGGTCCCAGGCACTCTAGGCAAGTATCCTACCACTAAACTACACACCAAACCTCAATTATTTTTTTATATTAAGAAAAGAGAGAAGAAAGTAGATGGTGGGCTGAGGTAGGGGGAGGTAATCATCAGGGGGCAGAGGGGACCCAGGACAAGGGGTGAACTGGTTAAGGTCATTCTGTGCATGTGTGAGACTATCATAATGAATCATCTATTATTAATATATGCTAATTAAAACATTTTAGGGGCTGGAGGGATGGCTCAAGGGTTAGGAACACTGGCTGCTTTTTCAGAGGACCTGGGTTCTAATTCCATCACCCATATGGAACTTTCACAACTGTGCTAGTTGATCTCATGACATTTACAGCCTCCACAGGTGCTGCACACATGTGGCATACAGATATGTTCAGGCAAAACATCCATAAACATAAAATTAAAACTGGAAAAATTTAAGACATTTCAAAAACTGTGCATAATATATATGTATGTATATATAATGAATATATACATATATATATATATATATGTATATATATATGAAGGACATAGAATATCCATTAAGGCATTTTCCTATTGCTGATTTTGAATTTAAAATTGTGGGGTTGCTGGGCAGTGGTGGCACATGCCTTTAATCCCAGCACTTGGGAGGCAGAAACAGGCAGATTTCTGAGTTTGAGGCCAGCGTGGGCTACAGAGTGAGTTCCAGGACAGCCAGGGCTACACAGAGAAACCCTGTCTCAACCAAACAAACAAACAAGATTGAAAGCATTCGAACACTGTTACACGTTTCTGAGGCATGTAATCTTTTGGGCTCTGTAAACCTTTCCCTAACCATTCTAGAAGTTGACTGGAAATGTATGTGACAGAAAACCAAAGAATTATAAAGGAAGAATAGTTTAAGATGCACAGTGCCTGCAATAAGGGACAGCTAATGTGGAACAGGAAAAGGAGGAAGAAACTGAAATAAAATATCAAGGAATAAAATTTGTCTAGCAATGTTAGAGAAATGGATTCAAATGTGCTGTACAATGTCTTCATGAATTCACAATAGTAACAGAATAAATAAGACTACCATTATATATTTGAAAAATAAAAACATGCAAAATAATCTACTCTGCTTTTTCCTAGTCACCAATTTTCTTTGCAAGTAGGCTAGGAGATTATAATGCAAACCCAATAGACAAACTCCACTGGGCTCCTTACAGTGCACAGTGGGAGGAGGGAATGGTGTGCATGCACATGTTGTAGCTAACTGTGTTCTTAAGAGGAGAAATGACACCTGGGATCCATAGGTCAGATCTCTGGTGCCAGCCGGCTTCACACACACAGCAAGGTGGAAGCTTGCGCTGAGTCAGAGTCAACAGGCTCATATGGCACTGTGTGTGACCTTACCATAAAGCCAAGATGCATTTCAGAGGAATTGGACTTAAATGTGTTTGTCACTAGACATGGAGGCGCATGTCTTTAATCCCAGCATTCGGGAGGCAGAAGCAAGTGGATTTCTCAGTTTGAGGGCCAGCCTGGTCTTTTAAAAAAGAATTAAAATTAAAATTTAGAAGGAAGTTAAAGAACATCTTAAATTTAAATTTGTAGTTTTAAAAAAGAGAAAAAATATGGATTTCACTTCTCTATTTGACACATTTGAGCACTGTGTGGAGAGAGGGTGGGGAGGAGGCTAATATATTCTTTTCTTTCCTGGGCTTCTGGACTAGAATGTGATAACAAACCACCCAATTTGCTGACAACAAAATTTTGTATTTTGACCTTTTGTATAAATAAAACCAAAGAATAAAGGCAAAATCCTTTAAAAACTTTTAAAAATATGCATTTTTTTTGCTGTAGAATTTCTACAAACCAACAATAGCAAAAGAACATTGAAACCCACTTGATAATTAACCAGGCAAAGACCTGTGACCAGAGAATACTTGGAGGGCCTACAATAGAGGAATGGTGACTCCAGATTCAACAAGGGACTTTCTGCCACAGTCTGTAGCCAGCCTGCCTTCCCAAAGAAAGCTGTGGTGTTTTGGATGAGAGTGGCCCCCATAGGCTCTCATATTGAGTGCTTGGTCACCGGGAAGTGGTGGCAGTGATCCTTCAGAGGCACAGAAGGGTTAGGAGGTGAGGCCTTATCCGGAGACACTTGTTTTAAAAGCCCAAGCCAGGCCCAGGGTCTGCTTGTCTATCTGTCTGCCTGTTTCTCTCTCTCTCTCTCTCTCTCTCTCTCTCTCTCTCTCTCTCTCTCTCTCTCTCTCAGCTATGTAGCTCTCAGCTACTGCCCCAACACCCACCTGCATGCCAACATGTTCCCCACCATGATGATAATGGACTCACCCTCTGGAACTGCAAGCCAGCCCCTACTTAAATGTTTTCTTTTATAAGAGCTGCACTGGCCATGGTGTCTCCTCACAGCAATAGAACAGTGACTAAGGCAAAAGACAAGAATGAAAAGCAGGCATGGCAGGGCACTTGGGAGGTGGAGGCAGGAGGGTGGGGAGTTCAGGGGGTCATCAGCTACATCAAAAGGTGGAGGCCAGCCTGCAGCTGTGAAAATGTGTCCCAAAACTAAACATAGACCTTCACTCACACCAGCACCCACCAGTGCTGGTGGGTTGATGTATCAGCTTTTCTCCCTTGGGCAAGATATAAATCCACTTCCATGTGAGCACGCAGGTTTTACTACCATTACCACCAAAATGTAGCAGCATCTCATGAAGTAATAGAAGTGGTGGAGTTCCCAGCCACAGGTCCATCCAGGAGACCTGGCGGAGTTACACTGGCCTATGGATGATAAAGCCATAACAGACTAGATTGCTGACATTATCAGTCATTCAAAAAGAATGATTTAAAATACTAAAGCATGGGGACTGAAGAGATGGCTCAGTGTTTAAGAGCACTGACTGCTCTTCCAGAGGTCCTGAGTTCAATTCCCAGCAACCACATGGTGGCTCACAACTATCTGAGATGGAATCTGATGCTCCCTTCTGATGTATCTGCAGACAGAACAGTGTACTCACATAAATAATAAATAAATAAAACTTAAAAAAATAAAATAAAATGCTAAAGTACTGAGAGATGTGTTTAGGAAAACTTCAAGTTGCTTTTTTATTTGGTGTTTTGTTTTTCCTAAGGTCAAAACTGGGTTTGGGAGGCAGTTGGGGTGAGTAGGGGGTGCACATTTGTAATCCTGGAACTGGAAGGTGAAGCGGGGAGAGTTTATGCCAGATTGGGCCACAGAGCAAAACCCTATTTCAGAAATAACACCAAGTTTCCAAACATCAATATGAGGGCTGCTGAGATGTCTTGAGGAGAATCATTTCCACAGAATCCTGAATACCTGGTTTAAACCCTGGGGCCCATAAAGGGCAAGAACTGAGAATTCTCACAAGTTGTCCTGCGATCTCCACAGGTACTCATTTTACACACAAATAAAAAAAGTTTTTAAAAATTTACTATGCTACCATAAAACTTCAGAAAAACTGAAATTTATATTAATTTATCTTTACTTTTTTATGGTTTTACTAAGTTTTTGAATTTTGGGCTGGCTTTGCAGGCTTTTACACTGCCGTTGTGCCTGTCAAACTGAGTACAATCCAGAGTCCAGAGAACTTACTCCTGTAAATGTGGCCTGGCCTCTGACTTCTACACACACATGCATGTGTGCAAACACAAACATACTTAGGCACAAACACACACACACACATACACAAATCACTGTAAAAAAAATTTTTTTTAATTCTTGAGAATGTGAATTTAATAAATACAGTTTGGAAAAATGGTAGCAAAAACCTTCTAATAAACACTGAACATGTAACACAGTACCTCTCCAATTTCACCGCCTGGGGCATGCTTTTGTTTCCTTTTCTAAGAGCGTGTGACACACAGCCCAGGGAGGTGCATGCAGAATTTCATTGACGCAACACTTAGCCAACCCATTTCATGACTAACACTCTGAAACAGCTTTACACATGTCATTTAGAGAACCTGAAACAGGTCTGCTTAACTCTTAAGCAGTTAAGAGTTGGGGCAGTTCTGTGAATCTGTTGTTCTTTCCTGATTTCCGCTGTAGAAGTTGTCCACTGACTGCTTTTGGGATGAGTCCAGCTCAGCTCTCACCTCTCTTCGCACTGAATATGGCATTTTAAATCATCTATCAGTTGTTTACTAGAGGAGGTGTTCCTGGCAGAGCTGAGTAACACAGCCATTTTCATAGCCTTTTGTTTTACCTGGAGTTAAAAGGTGCCTCATTTTTCCCCTAAGATGCTGACATGTTCTCTCCACCAGGATGCCAGGGGCTCTCCAGTCCCCTTTTTCTTATAAACAGCCCCCCAGGAGGTCTCTACTTTTATTCTCAATATAAATTGGTTTCTTGCGCAACCAGCCAGCTGGAGCGTGGTCCCCTGGAACATCTCGCTGCTCTCTTGGACCTCATGACTTCTTCTGGGACATGTTCACTTGTTTTGCTATATTTTTTCACTCTTTTGTATCCCATGACTACTTCTCGGACATGTTCACTTGTTTTGCTATATTTTTTCACTTGTAGCATCTTTAAAAAGGACATTTGGGGCCATTTTCTCTCTGGTAAGTTTCTAAGACCAGAGCAGCCAGCCGAGAGGCACAGGCCCCATGAGTCGCAGAGGACTTGCAGGGCGGCAGGGACAGGACAAGCTCTAGAGTCAGAGACACTAAGAACATCTAACACCAAAAATCAAGAGATGGCGAAAGGCAAACGCAAGAATCTTACCAACAGAAACCAAAACTACTTGGCTTCATCAGAACCTAGTATTCCCACTGCAGCAAGTCCTGGATATCTCAAAACACCGGAAAAGCAAGAATTGGCTCTAAAATCATATCTCACAATGCTGATAGAGGAACTTAAGAAGGACATGAATAACTCCCTTAAAGAAA
>NW_022196912.1:5844542-5845774 GCF_008632895.1 Mastomys coucha | reverse complement strand
GACATAGACTATCAGATTGGGTAGGTAAACAGGACCCAACATTTTGCTGCATACAGGAAACCCACCTCCATGACAAAGACAGACACTACCTCAGAATAAAAGGCTGAAAAACAATTCTCCAAGCAAATGGCCCCAAGAAAAAAGCTGGAGTAGCCATTCTAATATCAAATAAAATCAATTTTCACCCTAAAGTGATCAAAAAGGATAAGGAAGGACACTTCCTATTCATCAAGATGAACTCTCAATTCTGAACCTCTATGCTCCAAATGCAAGAGCATCTACATTCATAAAAGAAACTTTACTAAAGCTCAAAGCACACATTACACAGCACACAATAGTAGTGGTAGATTTCAATATCCCACTCTCTGCAATGGACAGATCATGGAAACAGAAACTAAACAAGGACACAGTGAGACTAATAGAAGTTATGAAACAGATGGATTTAACAAATATCTATAGACCTTTTTATTCTAAAACAAAAGGATATACCTTCTTCCCAGCACCTCATGGTACCTTCTCCAAAACTGACCATATAATTGGTCACAAATCAGGCCTCAACAGATACAAGAAGATTGAAATAATTCATTGTATCCTATCAGATCACCATGGACTACGGCTGCTCCTCAATAACAACATAAACAATAGAATGCCCACATATATGTGGAAGCTTAGCAACATTCTACTCAATGACAATTTGGTCAAGGAAGGAATAAAGAAAGAAATTAAAGACTTTCTAGAGTTTAATGAAAATGAAGCTACAACATACCCAAACTTATGGGACACAATGAAAGCAGTCCGAAAAGGAAAACTCATAGCTTTTAAAAGAAACTGGAAAGAGCATACAACAGCAATTTGACAGCACCACCATAAGGCGCTAGAACAAAAAGAAGCAAATTCACCCAAGAGGAGTCAAAGGCAGGAAATAATCAAACTCAGGGCTGAAATCGAGCAAATAGAAACAAAAAGAACTATACAAAGAATCAACCAAACCAGGAGCTGGTTCTTTGAGAAAGTCAACAAAATAGATAAACCATTAGCCAGACTAACTAGAGGGCACAGAGATAGTTTCCTAACTAACAAGATCAGAAATGATAAAGGAGACAAAACAACAGACACTGAGGAAATCAGAAAATCATGAGAACCTACTACAAAAGCCTATACTCGAGAAAACTGGAAAACCTGGATGAAATGGACAATTTTCTAGACAGATACCAGGTACCAAAGTTAAATCA
>NW_022196912.1:5829056-5841385 GCF_008632895.1 Mastomys coucha | reverse complement strand
GCCCCTTAGGACAAACAACAATACGAACTAACTAGTACCCTCTGAGCTCCCAGGGTCTCAACCACCAATCAAGGACTGCACATGGAAAGGTCTGATTGTTCTGGCAGCATGTGTATAGTAGAGGATTGCACATTTGATCATCAATAGGAGGAGAGGACCTCAGCCCTGTGAAGGTTCTGTGCCCCAGTGTAGATGAATGCCAGGGCTAATAAGTGGGAGAGGGTGGGGTGGCAGGCATGGGGAAGGGGGAGGCAACAGGGGTTTGTTTTTGTTGTTTTTGTTTGTTTCTTTGTTTTTTTGGAGGGGAAACTGGGAAAGGAGGAATTTACATGTAAATGAAGAAAATATCTAATAATAGTAATAAAAAAGGACATTTGGGAGGTCATTTTATGTGTGTTTTTTGTTGTTGTTGTTGTTTTTCATGCTTGACAGTATTTTGTGGAGGTCAGAGGACAACCTAGGTATTGATCCTAACCTTCTGTGCCGGACGGTTTTATGTCAGCTTGACACAAGTTAAAGTCACCTGAGAGAAGGAAACATCAGTTAAGAAAATGCCTCCATAAGCCTGGTGATGATGATACAAGGGATAGGGGTCAAGGCCAGCCTGGTCTACAGAATGAGTTCCAGGACAGCCAGAGCTACACAGAGAAATCATGTCTAAAACAAAACAAAACAAAACAAAACAAAACAGAAAAGAAAGCCTACATAGCAAACCAGTAAGCAGCACCCTCCTTGGCTTCTGCTCCTGCCTCCAGGTTCCTGCCCTGTTCCAGTTCCTGTCCTGACTTCCTTCAATGGGAAGAACAGCAATGTGGAAGTGTAAGCCACATAAATCCTTACCTCCCCAAACAGTCTGGTCATGGTGTTTCATCAAAGCATCAGAAACTCTAAGACACTTTCTTTGTTGTTCACCGTTCCATATGCCAATCTAAGTGACTCCCAGGCTGTGGAGAGCCGCTTGAGCCGTGCCCCGAGACTGTGCTGGCTTCCATCATCCCGAGAGCGAGCAGTCTCGTAAACAAAGCCCTTAGTTGGTTAGGCTTGCTGCCCTTGGTTGCTTCAGCATTTGGTGACCTATCTGCTTTTGCCACGTGGCCCATTGGGATTGGCTAAGCTTGGGAGTGCTTAACGGGGGCATTGCCCTTGGTGCTGAAGTTTTAATGGCCGAGGGCCTTGACCTTGGTGCTGAAGACTGTTGAAGGTTCCTGAATAAACTGCTAAAAAGAAGAGCTCGTGGGTCGCGACTTTCTTGCTGGTCGAGGCAGCACGATAAGTGGTGGCTCGTATGGGGAACTCACTCCTCTTTCACTTGAGGAGACTCAGAACTTTTTGCAGTCAGGGCCACCGGTTGGTAAGTTCCCAAGTAAGTTGGGGCAATAAGTACCTCAGAAGTAGAGGCAATAAGGACCTCGAAAGTAGAGGCAATAAGGACCTCGGGAGTTGGGGCAATAAAGACCTCGGAAGTAGAGGCTATAAGGACTCCAAAAAGGAGCAATAAAGTTTCATGGAGTAGCGAACCAAAAGTAAAACAAAAGTGAAGATGGGTGCTTTGCAATCACACCCAATTTTTCTGGCTCTTCAAGAGCTGTTATTGTCAAAAAAAAATTAGAAATTAAGAAGAGCACACTGGAGAGGTTCCTCACTGAGTGTGACACTGCTGCCCCTTGGTGCGCAGTGTCTGGGAACCTCACCCTTTCATGCTGAAATAAGCTAGAGAAGGATCTAGATTTCTCCTGGGACCAGGGTACTTTAAAAGCAGGTGTAAGACCTGTGTAAAAAAAGCTTGTTAGGAGCTGTTTGAAAGATCAGCGCTGTTATAAGGCCGTGAGAGGGGAAAGCCGCATTAAAACAGCTGAAGGAAGAGCGATCTGTAAAGTCAGAGAAGGAAGCTTCAGATACCGAGTGGTCTGATACAGATGAGGAATTACAGGTTTTGATTGAAAAGATTGAGAGAAGCTCTATTAAAGAGTAGTGCAGGAAGAAGGGCCCAGAGAATGACACAGGCCCCCAGGCTGCGTGCCGTCAGTGCCTCCCCCCTATAATCCAATCAACAATGGGGGGTCAGGCCGCTCATTTTGCCCAGAAGTTTGGTGAGTGGTAAGGTCAGAGCTCCAGCTCGCCTGCCCAGTTTTTCAAGATGCTCAAGAAAACAGATATGAGGAACCGCTCAATTTTAAAGTAATTAAATCCTTGGCTAAATCTGTTCGTACTTATGGCATTACTGCCTCTTTTACTTTAGCTCAGGTGGAGGCTCTTAATAGACATTGCATGATGCCAAGTGACTGGAGCGGTCTGGCTCGCACTTGCCTGAGCCCGGGGCAATATTTGGATTAGAAGACATTTTTGATTGAGTATGCTATTAAGCAAGCTGCCACAAATCAGGCAACAAGAAATCAGGCTTGGAATAGAGACATGCTACTAGGGCAAGGCAAATTTGCAAATCAGCAAACAGGGTATCCTGTACAGGTGTTTGAGCAAGTAAATCAAATTGCTATCAAGGCCTGAAAATCCCTACCTAATAAAGGAGAAGTGAGTGGAAATATTACCAAAATATTACAGGGCCCCAAATGTATTTAGGAATGGTTCTAAAACGGGTTGTGGGGCCTATTTAATAGAAAAACAAGAGCCCGTGTTATGTCAATTCCCGCCGGGCTCTCCTCAAGTAGTTAAACTAAAAATAATAATTGAAGTTTTTAAAAATTGCTAATTTGCTTTTAATTTGATATCTGATTTGGCTTATGTTGTTAATGCTGTTAAAATTCTTAAAACTGCTGGCCCCATTAAAATTAATAATACTGTTTGTGCGTTATTAAAAGATTTACAAAATTTAATTTGGCAACGAAGAAAGTTATTTTATATTCAGCATATTCGTGCACATACAAGATTACCCAGACCATTAAGTAAAGAAAATGATGTTGTAGATCAATGGACTAAAATAGAATGTATATTTATGAGTTCTTCATTGGAACAGGCTAGACAATTTCATCAGACTTTTCATGTAAATGCTAAGACTTTACAGATGAAGTTCCACCTGTCGCGAGCTGATGCCCGACAGGTGGTCTTAGATTGTCCTCAATGTATAATCCATCATCATCCCCCTGGCATAAATGTCAATCCACGGGGCCTGCCCCCTCTTAAGATTTGGCAGATAGATGTGACACAGTTTCTAAATTTAGAACTTTAAAATATGTTCACGTATCTGTAGATACGTGTTCTGGAATCATTCATGCCACCCTTTTGAGTGGAGAAAAGGCATGCAATGTCATCTCGCATTGCCTAGAGACATGGGCTGCTTGGGGCAAACCCCAGCAGCTAAAAATAGATAATGGACCTGCCTATACAGCTCAGACTTTTATGTCCTTTTGTAAACAGATAAAAGTTCATGTCTCCCATGGCTTGCCATATAATCCTCAAGGGCAAGGAATTGTAGAGCGTGCTCATCACACCTTAAAAGAGCTTTTACAAAAACAAAAATGGGGAATTGGCCAAGGCCATACCCCAAAAGAAAGAATAGCCCTTGCCCTTTTTACCTTAAATTTTTAAAATTTGGATGTGGATGGCCTTTCTCTGCAGATCGTCATCAGTGCAGCAGAGGTTCCTTGAAGGGATTTGTGAAGTGGAAGGATATGATCATGGGCATATGGCATGGTCCTGATCCAGTGTTGGCATGGGCGAGAGGATCTGTTTGTGTTTTTCCCCAGGGTTGTTTGGAGCCTCTGTGGGTTCCCAAATGACTGACGCGGAAGTGTGCCACGCAAAATGAAAAGATCGTGCCTGAAGGTTCTGTGCATCCTCCTGCTCCTGTTCCAGATGGAGAGCCAAGCGGAACTGAGGAAATTGGTTGGCGAATTTTGAGGATCTGATGGATCAGCTGAGATTGTCCATGGTTACAGTCAATTCCACACGGGTAGATGTTGGGTTAGCCTCTGGCTTGTCATCTTGGAAAGAATGGGCAAGCATGGGGGCTATGGTTGGTCTCCTATTGCTGGTCTGCCTTGTGGGCCTGTGGTATATTTACAGGATCAGGTTCACTCAAAGGCGGGAGGCAGCCATGATTGTGCAGGCATTTATGGCCATTGAGGCAGGATAGTCTCCCCAGGCATGGCTGGCAGTCATGCAGAAACGATCGTCACGTTCAGGCTGCAAGGTAAAGCACTGCACTCCAGGTCAGCTTCTAGCGGCCCTGAGAAGAGCATGTCTGATTGTACGCGGGTTGATACCCCAGGCCCCGCCTCTGAGAAAAAGGTATCTGACGGGTCTGGTACTCTTTGGGTGGATGACACCTAAATGAAGATCAGTACAATGTCCCTGTTTCCAGCATCAGAGATCAGACCTCTACTCTTGCCTGTTTCATTTAAAAACTAAAAGGGGGAACTGTGGAGAGCCGCTTGAGCAGCGCCCCGAGACGGCGCTGGCTTCTACCATCCCAAGAGCGAGCGGTCTCATAAACAAAGTCCTTATTTGGCTAAGCTTTCTGCCCTTGGTTGCTTCCGCATTTGGTGACCTATCCGCTTTTGCCACATGGCCCATTGGGATTGGCTAAGCTTGGGAGTGCTTAACGGCGGGGGGCGTTGCCCTTGGTGCTGAAGACTGTTGAAGGTTCCTGAATAAACTGCTAAAAAGAAGAGCTTGTGTGTAGCGTCTTTCTTGCTGGTGGAGGCGGACACGACACCAGGCTTCTGTGGGTTCCTGTCTCTATCCCACATCTTGCCTTAGAAGCACCAGATTAAAGATACATACTACTGTACCCAGCCGTACTGGAGACTTGAACTCAGGTCTTCAGGCTTTCGTGGCAAGTGCTGTACCCACTATGCCATCTTTTCAGACCTACTGTGTTGGAAAATATTTTTATTCCACTTTCACAGTTGATTGCTAGTTGGGCTGGACATAGATTCCTAGGTTGAAAACTATCTTTCTCGCCTCACTGTTGATATTACTAGGAGAATCTTCCTCTCCTGTTCATAGAATTCTATCTTAGTTAAGTTTCCATGCTGTGTATCTCCTTCTCCTGTGCCTGATAAAAACCTGTGCGTATGGCTGGGATATACTGGCATCGGCCAATTTTTTTTTTTTTTTTGTGGTTGGTGGGGTAGAAGGGCACTGAGTGTTGATCCCAGGGTCCTTCACAAGCTGGGTGAGTTCTCTACCACTTGCCTATATTTACATCTTGTCTCATATATCCTTTCTATGTAATCTAGGCCACTCTTAAACTCCTGAAACTCAAGTAGTTCTCTTGGGAGCCTCTGCCTCCCCAAGTGGCTGAAACTATACATACACACCAAGTGCACCAATTCCACCAATATTCTGCCCAGGTGGCAAATGTTCAATGGTCAGCATTCCATATGAAGAGGTGGGTGGGTGCCAGATCAATACCTCTATACAGTTTTAATCCAGTGCCTAGTTTCCTTCTAGTATTAAGGGACAGGTGGACATGATAGCAACCAGTGGACTATGGTCACTGCTTCTGTGACCACAGATCAGCTTCTACTACCTGAAGACCACAGTCATTCCTTAGGCAGGCCTGCTCACATTCTTAGGATCATTATGGGGAGGGTGTAAATCTTAAGTCTTCCCTTAATGGCCGTGTAACTTTAGGTAATTAATTTCCACTCATTGGCTTCCCAAATAAAGGTATATGCTACTACCTCACATGGTGAGGATAAACGGACCTGTCTATGCCCAATATAGAATACTGGTGTCTGCAGCCAGAAACCACTGCACAGGTAACTTACTAAGCTGCTCCCAGGCCTGACTCCCTAACCGTTCTATAAATATCATATCAACTTATAGCAAAATTAAAATGAATGATAAAGCCAGCCACATGAATTTTCTCAAAAAAGAAACTGGATTATAATGGCCTAAGTATTAGAGTTAGTACATTTATCTGGCTAAGTATATGAATTCATACATTCATCTCCAAACCATTCAAATTAAGGTGGTCTTACAAGCACTCTGTGCTAGCACACGCCTGACAGACAGGCCATCGACTTCCTCTGAGGGGATCAAAGGGTATAGTAGCTTACAAGTTTATGGGTTTGAGCCAAGCCTACATTGCTCCAGGAAGGTGTGTTCAGGACCGACATGAATCACAGCACCAGGTGCCTGCCTGCGAACATTTTCCCTGAAAATAAAGAGACCCTTTTCTGAAGGACAGGATGTTCCAAATTAGCGAATTGATCTTATTCAGAAGATGGAATTGATAAGGTGGTGTCCAAGATAAGACAAGAGCTAGGACCTCACAAAAGAAACATTCCAGAATACTGGCAAAAAATGTTAGTCAAGTGTCTCATACTACTTCACACATTCATAGAACTTGGAGACATTGTGTCTCTGTGCCTCATGTTAGAAGGTGTGAGGTCTCCAAAATGGAGCCACCTTTAAGTTTAGGAGGAGAATCAGTGTGTTCTACCAAGATGGCGGCATGCAGCAAGACATAGCCAAGGAATCTTCCAGAACGAGCACGCATTAGAAAGCATTAGTTTAGCTTGTTCTGGGCCTCTCCAGTGCAACTGATGTATTAATGCCTTTGAGCATTACTGAAAGAATTTCTTGGGTTTGTTTGTTTCTTTTGGCTTGAGAAGCTGGGGTCCTTAACAAGCTAAACAAAACTAAAGCAGCCACTGATGTGTAGAAAATAAGACGTCCCAGAAGCATGTAGCTTGACAGGGAGCAAAATCAAAATGTATCAAATGTTACATACATTAACATTAAAACTGGTACCATTATTGAAGGTAGGGAAGGTGTGCATGTGTGTGTATGTGTGTGTGTGTGTGTGTGTGTGTCACACAGCACTCTTCTACTTCAGTTGTGTCTGCATGACAGGTCTAAAAAACCTGATCACAGACCTGAGGCATACGGCTTCAAAGGGAGCTAGCTAGCCTCCTGAGTATTCAGTCGCTGACATCTCCCAGCTCTGATGTGTTCCAGATTGGTCTCTGCTAAAGTCTGTGGAGGGATCTGCGTGCTTTCTTTATTCAGGCATAAAGGTACCCTAAGACATATGTTCGTTATAGCCAAACAAATTGAACAATGTTTCCCGACCTCCATAATGTTCTAACTAAACCTAATCGGTGCTGAGCTGATTCTCGGTCTGGAATTTCTCAAGGATGTTACCTATTCAGACAGATTGTCTCCAGAGAAGGTGAAAGAGATCAGGCATTAAAGTTTACTGACAACAAAGTTAGTTTATGGCAAACTTATTACATATTAAAGGGAAGTTGGTCGGCTCCCCTGGCAAATTGGGAGTCTGCCACAAATGCTCCCAGGAATCACTCCCAGGAGCTAAAGGAATGTATTATTCATGAAAGGTTAGCAAGAATGAGACCCCATGGTGCATACTTCTGACAGCCCAGAAGAATTACATAGTTGGGTGTTTGCTTAGGGCAGCCAAGATAGCCCAGCAGGGAAGAGCACTATTGTTCTTCCAAAGGAATCATTTACACCTGGCTGTTTGATTTACTGACTTTGATGTGACTGCTACCTGCCTACTTTATCCCTGACATTCACCCTGTTTCTGTATAAGACTGACTTTTTGTTTTGTTTTGTTTTGTTTGTTTGTTTTTTTGTTTGTTTTTTTGAGACAGGGTTTCTCTGTGTAGCCCTGACTGTCCTGGCACTCACTCTGTAGACCAGGCTGGACTTGAACTCAGAAATCTGCCTGCCTAGGCCTCCCAAGTGCTGGGATTAAAGGCGTGTGCCACCACCACCACCCAGCTTAAGACTGATTCTTATTTTGTGCAAATACACTCAGATCCCACACTTCTTTGTGTCATTTCTGTTTGTCATTCACCGAATTCCTTGCCTACCAGGCCAGAACTCTCATCACCCTGCGGAACAAGGGGTCCCCACAGAAACCGATTTATAGTCTATACAGAGAGAATTTAGAGATTATACCTAATGTTTAAAAAGAAGTTGTGTAAGAAATATAGCCAAGCAGTGTTGTCACATGCCTTTAATCCCAGCTCTAGGAAGGCAGAGGCAGGTGGATTTCTGTGAGTTTGAGGCCAGCCTGGTCTACAGACTGAGTTCCAGGACAGCCAGGGCTATGCAGACAGCCCTGTCTCAAACACCATGCTCCCCCCACCCCCCTGCCCAAGAAAAATGATGATATTAGAAGAAATACATCTAACAGTTAAAGATGAAGGAGGAGGAGGAGCCCGGGAAGAGACCTGCCGTTCATTAGGATCTATGGCATTAGCTGACATTTAACCGTGGATGGGTATTATTTTGGGTGAGAATAAAAATATTTTTAAGAAATCATATTTGCTCATTCCCCCGCCTGATGACACCAAACAAGGGTTTTGCATAAGGAATGGTTTTGTTTGTTTGTTTGTTTGTTAGAAGATGAGCTTAGATAAATGAAAACTGTAATCTTGGCATTATGTCATTTGGTAGAGTAGCTAAGGCGTGGCACAGCTCTTAAGACTGTTACTGCTCTTCAGAGATCCGAGTTCCAGTCTCAGCATTCACTTCAGACCATTCAACCACCTGTAAGCTAGCTCCAGAAATCTGACACTCTTTTCTGGCCTACATGGGCACTGCAACACATCACACATACTCAAGCGTGAAGACACACACACACACACACACACACACACACACACAAATACATAAAAACTTGTTTTAAAAATAAGTTAATAAGTGCACTACCTCCTATCATTTTTGTATAAAAAATAAGTCAATATTATTGACAATTTCAAACAGTATAATTCATTGTTATTAAATTAATTAAGTTAATTAAATTAATTAAAGCCATTATATTGTACAATAAATCTCTTTTTCTTTTCTTCCTTTCTTTGGTACTGATTACTGAACCTAGCTAGGCCCTTTCATACACCAGGCAAGTGCTATACCACGGAACTAAATTCACAGCCCCATACAATGAATTACACACACACACACACAATATATATATATATATATATATATATATATATATACATATATGTATATATATATTCCCCCCCACAGTGAAATTCCCAGTGTGTCTACTTTAAATGCATGGTTAGTTTGAACTGGAAACATGCATCACAGGCTCATATTTTGGATGCCCAGTCTGTGGCTTGAGGTGCTGAGAGTTGGAATCATTGCTGAGGTGAACGAGGCACTGTGGTTTTGGAGCTCTGGGGTCTGGTTCCTAGAAGCAATGTGTGGAACTGCAGGCCCCAGGAGTCCATCTGTGTGCAGAGCATGATGGGCCATTAGGGAGAGAGCTGGAAAAACCAGAACCTGGTGGATGCACAGGTGGTCGAGAGATGTCGGAGAAATGGGGTCCTCTGAGAACCGGACTGCAGGCCTTACATTATGTTTGGCAAAACAAAAATTAATTCATTTTTTAAAACTTGGTTGTGTCCTTCCCATTCCCCGAAAATGGAAGTGAGCCCAGATTAAAAAGAAATGGACTGATTAATTTGGAAGAGGAAATTTCCAAACCACACCATCCAGGCTATAACAGGATCATTCCTGCCTGCTTTCGGCTAGATTTACAATAGGAAAGGGCAAAGGGCTGACCAGAAGGACTTGGGAAGTGTTCAGTTTGGTGGGGAGAGGGGTGTGAATACAGTTAAAGTTGTAGGCAAAGCGAGTACTGCGGCCAAAGCCCATCTGTGCACCACTATTTTGAAAGCTATGGAACCTTCAGGAGGTCAGGCCTCGCTGGCCGAAGCATGTCACTGGGGGCTCACCTACTTGTACCCACTTCTAGTTCCGGCCTGCTTTTTCTGTACCCACAATCCATATTGACATTGGGATTTACCCTCGGCATTGTACGTTCTGTGAGCCTGACCATGGTGTGGACAAGCCAGGGCAGCATGCTTTAGGCACCGTAAACTCCGTAACACCGGAAGGAAGTCCTCCCTCTCCTAAGCCGCTCTTGGCAGGCATTTTGTCAGAGATGCATAGAACAGAGCTATAGCTAAGGTGCATAGCTTGTATTAACTGCCGTGGTCATTCATTCATAGCTTACTCACTATGTGAGGAAACAACACTATAGCAGGGGCAAGCATCAAATCCATTAGCATTAACTCTATATTTTACTTACAGGAGTGAAGTAATTTGGTGGAAATCTTTGAACTGTAGAACGAAATACGAAGCTCCTTTATGAAAAAAAGAAAAAAGAAGAGAAAAAAATGGTTTTCTAATTCTGTTGTTTTGTTTTTTTTTCTTTTTGAAAGTGAAAATCTTTGTAAACATGTTGCTCATCTATCACTAAATACTTTAAAGCACTAGTCATGAAGTGCATGGTGAGGTTTAAAAGCCACAGGTATTGGCACATAAGCACATATGTAAAGATGAGGGCTTGGGTGAGATCCACAGGGGCTCAAGAGGCGTTTAGTTACCTGGCTGGGCTCTTGGAAACTGGTGCAGGAAGGATCTCATACTGCCCTGGGGAAAGATGGAGCGACTAAACAGGAGGGACAGACAGACAAATACAGCTCATTAGCGCACCATATTATCTTCATGCACATATACAGTTTGTTTGTTTGTGACACAGTCTCACTGTGTAACTTTGACTGTCCTGGGACTAAATATATAGAGCCTTAACTCACAGCAATCTACTTGGCCCAACACAGTGCTGGGATTAAAGACATGCGTTTCTATGCCTGGCCCTACTTATGTAAGTTTAAAACCTTGTTTACAGGATGTTTCACAATAAAACTGAGGTGGGTAATGACCCTGCCCTTTCATTTGTGTGGGAGTTGCCATTAGCACTTTCCCCACCAGAGCAATATTCTTGTTTAGGTGGCCAAATTATATCACACATTGTTATCACCTAAGTTCTTGATGACATTAGGGTTCACCCTTGGTAGTGCACATTCTGTGAGTTTGGACAAATGTATAACAGTGTGCGCACATGCGCGCGCGTGCACACACACACACACACACACACACACACACTAACTATGATACAGAGAATTTTCCCTGCCCTAAAATCCTCTGTTGTTCTGCTTGTCTACCTCTCCTTTCCATCTAATTCCTTACTGCCTCCGCCTCCATTTTGGTCCTCCCACACCTCATGTCGCACCTTACCTCCTCCATTTTGCTCCCCTGACCCTTCATGTCCCATAGAGACAGAATAGGGTGGGCCTAACATGTGTCAAGGTTTGTCTCGAGGATGCAAGCCATCTTCAGAGGGGTAAGTGACCATAAATGGGAGCTGCTGCCTCCTCTTCTGGACTCTTCCTTACAACGCTTCGCATCGCATCGGCAGTTTATGGGAACTTCACCAAGACACGACCTTCTTGAGGTAACAGTTGTGCCTACTTCTACGTCTTTTGTGAGCCAGACACAGGCAGACTCAAAACAATGCACGGGCCTAGATCAGCAGCCTGGTGAAAGAGCAGGCAAGCTGTGTGAGAGACCTTGGGGTCCTGTACCACAGCCAGGTACTGTGCCTGCCATGTTCTGGGCCAGCCTGCCTTCTTGGCAACAAAAGTTTGTTCCCTATATCCCCAAGAACTGATTGGAGAGCCCTATGCTTGTGCCAACCATGCACGAGCACGGGACCCTGTAATGCCTCATTTGCATGGTATCTTTGCTTTTTCCTGGTTTCTCTTTTGATTAAGCAAGAGAACCCAAGGCTCAGAGAATACTGCCAAGAGCCTGCAAACTAAGATTGAAATTTACAGACTAGGGGATGTCCCTCAGGGGGCAGGGTGCTTGTCTAGCATGCACTAAGCTCTGGGCTGATCCCCAGCACGGCACAAATCAAAGGAGGTTACACATGCCTGTAATTCTACCACTTGGGATAACAGTTTAATGATCAGTCCTATCTACAGAGCAGATTTGAGGACACTGTGGGTCATACAAGACTGTCTTAAAATAGTAAATAACAAAATAAAAACCTGTGACATTGAGAGCCAGAAAGATTGATGATAATATAATTAGAATCTTGTAGTCTGTGGTCATTTCAGATCAGCTTCTAATACTTAATATATATTTAGGTTTCCTGTATGTCTTTCTGCTGCTTGAAAACTTGTTTCTTTTTAGAGCTGAATAATATCCCATTGTCTCAATGTGCTACAATCAGTTAACTGTCTACTGAAGAGCAACCTAGATGCTTCTAAGTCTTAAACAAACATGAGAAAAGCTTCTATAAACATCAGTGTGTGTGTGTGCAAGCATGTACACGCAGACATGTGATTTCAAATCCTATGGGTAAATTCAAATTCAAACCGCATGAAATCACACGGTTAGAGGATGTAAAACATCTGAAAATCTGTCTTCTCTGTGGCTGTCCCTCTCTGAGTTCCCTCCCAGTATGTGTGGAGAGCGGTAGAGCTGGAGAGGCATTCGCCTTGACAAGATGGCGCCTACATCCACTGTCGACT
>NW_022196912.1:5827985-5828327 GCF_008632895.1 Mastomys coucha | reverse complement strand
ACCCTTCCGCTAGACCTGCGGAAGCAAGAGATAAGGGAAAGGACGCCCTGGGAGAGAAAACTAGAGAATGGGATAGAGCTTCGAGATGGAAGCCCCTGTACCCAGTTAAGAAATTGGAGGCCCTCGAGCTTGATAGCTCTGAGGAATTGAGCCCCTCCGAGGAGAAGGACTTGGAGGGAGAAGCGGCTCGCTATGAGGAAGAGAGGTATCATCCGGATGAGCATTTGCTGCCTCTCCAGAATCAAAAGCGAAAGGGAGCGAGAGATCAGAGCTGCGGAACGCTTTATGCTGTCCTGCCTGCTCTTCCAAGTGCACCCCCGCTATACACTGATAGACACTGTT
>NW_022196912.1:5817453-5825177 GCF_008632895.1 Mastomys coucha | reverse complement strand
AGGCTGCAGGTTTGATGCGGAATGACCTAAGACAGGGGCCCTGGCAGAGCAAAAACACTCTCTGACTTTCTATATTTGGGCTTCCCTTTTAATTAAAACAAAAGGGGGAGATGTGGAGAGTGGTAGAGCTGGAGAGGCATTCGCCTTGACAAGATGGCGCCTACATCCACTGTCGACTCCTGGTAGACAACTGTTTGCACATGTGCATAGAGTGAAAAGGCGCCAAGTCACGGCCCATCCCGGGGCGTCACATGGGGTGATGAGCAAACAGCCAATCATGGGTGGACATGCCGTGCTGTGGTGTATATAAGCAGTGCCGATTATTGGCTCAGGGTCTTCCTCTTCATGATACAATAAATGCTTGCTGCAGAAGGATCCTAGTGTCCGCGTGTCTTCTTGCTGGCGAGACGACTGCGCGGGCTACAAGTATGGACCAGTGTCTGGTGTTTGTGTTCTGGCTTTCACCATTCTGATAGGTGTGGCAGGTGTGCAGTGGGATCACACAGTAGGGTTAGTATTTTGATTGGCATTTACCTGACAACATACAATGGGCAACAACCTTGTTTACCACTTTCTTTAACACCTGTGAAGGTATTTGGCCCACTTTTTATTTGAATAGTTTCTACTTACATTTTCTTAATTGTGTGCATGTGCATGTGTGCACATGTGTGATTCACAGGAAGCTGTTCTCATCATGTGAATGTGGAGGTCAGAGGACATCTTCCAGGAGTCATGGTGGCAAGTACATAGGTGCCTCATCGCCTCGCCTGCCACCTCATCAGCCTTGAGTTGCTTTCTTTTTTCCTCTTCTTTCTTTCTTTCTTTCTTTCTTTCTTTCTTTCTTTTGTTGGTTATTTTTTGAGACAGGATTTCTCTGTGTAGCCCTGGCTGTCCTGGAACTCACTCTGTAGACCAGGCTGGCCTCAAACTCAGAAATCTGCCTGCCTCTGCCTCCCAAGTGCTGGGACTAAAGGCGTGCGCCACCACCACCCGGCTCTTGAGTTGCTTTCTTACCACTCACTTTTATGCATTGTTTATTTTTATTTTTTAGTATTTTCTTATGTGTATGAATATTTTGCACTCATGTATGTCTGTGCGTCATGTACACATCTAGCAGCTGTGGAGATGAGAAGAGGGCACTGGATCCCCTGGAACTGGAGTTACAGACAATTGTGAGTCACCATGTGGGTGTGGGGAATTGAAACTGGATCCTCTGGAAGAGTAGCCAGTGCTCTTACCGCTGAGCCATCTCCCCAGTCCCTACTGATGGTTGAAAGTTTGTTGTTGTTGATGTTGCTGCTGCTGCTTTGTTTTGTTTTTCATCATGGGGCTGAACTTTGAAAAATGCCTTTTTTTTCTCTAGTTTTCCATTTTCCCTCCCCTCCAAGTCCTGAGCATCTCACACTCATCTCTTGTTTCTCCTCCGTTAAGAGTACTTTTGGTTTTGTTCTTTAACTTTGGCTACTGGTTGCCCTAAAAAATCTGCAAAATATATTCTCAAATAACACTATACAATCTTATAGACCTTGTAATATCAAAGTAATCCTGTCAGATGTAATGCTTGAAGCAGGAAGATCAGGAAATCTAAGTTGGCCTCCACAATGTAGCATGGTGTGGTGGTACAACCTTTAGTCTCAGCACTCAGGACAGAGCTGGTGGATCTCTGTGAATCTGAGGCCAGCCTGGTCTTCCCTTCTGCATCCGTGTTGTTATTGTTCCCTGCATTTTTAGATGAGCACACAGATACATAGCGTTTTATGTGGACTATATAGGTGCATGACCATACATTGTTACCATTATTTTCTGGGGGAAATTTGTATGTTAGATCACTTAAGAATAAAAAATAAATTAGAAGTAGGAGCCAGGTTCAACAGAAGACACGTGTAACTCCAGTACTCAGAAGTAAATGGATGAGGGTCTGAGTTCTGGGCTACACACAGAAAGACTCTACTTCAATAACCAAAAAAGTGGTCAATAGACAAAACCTGCCAACCATGCAGTTAAAATGTCTACATTCAGTTATCCCTTCTTCAAAGGCTCTTTATTTCTTAATGGAGGGAAACTCAAGCTTTTAAAAATATGGTTGTGTGTATAGACCATTTATGCATGTGCACATGTGTGCAAGTGTGTGTGTGTATGTGTGTGTGTGTGCATGTGCGTGTAAACCAGAGATCAACATCAGATGTCTTCCTCAGAAGCCTTTTTTTTTTTTTTTTGAGACAGTTTCTCTCACTGAATCTAGAGTACACTGACTGGCTAGGCAGGCTGGTCACTGAACCGCAAGGACCCCCTTGTGTCTGCCTCCTAGAACTGGGTTGCACATGTGAGGTTTGTTCCCTCACCCTGACTCCTAAGCATGATGGCTGGGGATACAAACTCAGGTCCTCCTGCCTAACTGGAAGCATGTCACCAAGCAAATCCTCTCCCTGGCCTCTAATACTTTCTATACATATCTTGCAGAGTCTACTAATGATAAATTTCTTCAATTTTTGTTGGTCTAACTTTTCATTTCTCCATCCCTTTTGGAAGGCAGTTTCCCATGGTCCAGGGTTGTAGCCTGGTGGCTCTGTTCTCGTTGTCTCAGTCTCTTGCTGGCCGAGTATTTACAGGGGAGCTGGTGGAGGGTTTAGCTTGGTCCTTCTTCCAGTTTCTGCTGGGTACCTGAAACTAATCTGAAAATCATCATCTTTTTTTCCGCACATAGTTCATTCTTTATTTCCACTTCACCTTGGGCTCATTTGTACACTCTGTAGGGCTCAGGCACTCAGGAGCTTTCCAACTTTGACCTCTTTACTTCTCATCTTTGGAGGATGTTGCTGAAATGTCCCCAGGTTCAGAGAGTCTTCCTGTCCACTGTAGCAATAAATGCAAGAAAGGCATTCTCCTTCTACTTTACATTTTTTTCTTTTTAAAAACATTCTATTTAATGAGTGTGTGCATGTGTATGCAAGTGTTTTGTGAATGTATGTGAGAGAGATCTTGTTAGTGTGTGTATATGTGCATGCGCGCGCATGTGTGTGTGTGTGTGCGTGTGTGCGTGTGTGCATGTGTGTGTGCATATGTTTGTGTGTGTGTGTGTGTGAGTGTGTGTGTATGTGTGTGAGTGTATGTGTATGTATGTGAGTGTGTGTGTATGTATGTGAGTGTGTGTTTGTGTGTGTGTATGTGTATGTGTGTGCAGGAGTATCTGGGGCACACACCACACTCATGTGTGGAGAGGTCGGAGGACAACTTTCACGAGTCAGCTATCTTTCCAGCCATGGAATCCAAGGACCCAAGTCAGGCTGCCACCTCTTGAGCTCCTGTGATGACTGGCACCTCTGGGTTCCAGCTGCCTCCTGGGCAACATCACCAAATTCATTTCCTTTTCCATTTCCAAGCTGACAGGCAGTACAAACGCGAATCAAGGCAGAAGCTTCAGGCTGTTTTCAACTTCATTTGTTTAATTGTGATTTTCATAGACATAGTCCCAAGCTAGGGAGTAAACGAGAGAGGCTCTACACTGGAGAATAGCCACACTGAAGATACAGACAAATGTCAGCTGGATTTTAAAAGTTATTGTTTTTTAGCTCTCTATGAATATGCACACTTGAGAAAGACCACAACTCACACACTGAAAACAACTCAAGTGCTTCAGGAGAAGAAGGCCGAGTCTCCCTGCCCCCTTTAGGCCCACACCCCAAATGTGGTCATCATCAGTGATTATGCACTACTTAAGGGAAGAAGGGAGCACACCTCACAGAGGAGGACGTGGATCATCACTTGTGCAAGTGGACTAGGTTCTAAAATTCATTTACATTTACTTTCTTCATTTAATAGTAACCTAAGGTGCTCTTGCATCAATGCCCCATTGTTTTTAATGGGGGTGCTTAATGGATGCATGAAGATCTAGTATTTATATTAATCCTCTAAACAAATGCAAACAGCGCTATCCTGTTAGATGAGGTGGTAAATCTTACTAACTTGAGCATACTCCCTAAACAACCTCACTGGCATTACCACAGTTAAGGCTCTATATAGTTTAGATATTTCTAGGTTGCTGAATTGCCTTACAAAATCCTTCACTGCCTGCTCTTCACACCAGTAGTGACGCTGCCTTCTGCTCTTGTCCCCTGTGCACATACAGTTTTTGATTATCAGGTGAAATTGTCTTATTGTCCTTTGGGATGAATTAGGAGTCGAAGCCGAGTATCACTTTGTTTTTCTGTCAGTGGTGTATCTTGTCATGAGCTTCTCACTCCTGTCCTCTGCCCATTTTAAAATCAGAGCGTGTGCATGGTAAGAGAACAAGGCTCCTTCTCACCCTTGAAGGCAGGTGTAGAAGACAGAGTGGCCAGTGTTTTCTAGAAGCTATGCATCTTTACAGCAGTGGGTCTGCCTTCTTTTGGGTGACAGACAGTGCCCAGTGCTCAGTCCACTACCTTCTCCTGCCTTTTCATTGTCTGGAGACTGTGAACCACATTTGGTGGTGGCTGTTTTGAATTCCCGCTATCACATTTACATTTATGGAAGTCTCCCATTTCTGTTTGAAGTAACAGGGAGCATTCACAATGGTAACACTCCTTCTCTGCAGGGAGTGCCACAGCACAGAACTGCCCTGCAAGGGGACAGACTGAGAGACAAGCAGCAGAAATTGGCTGAATGTGAAAGATATGTCTGCTCATCAGATATGTCTACAACTTCGAAAAACAATGTGTAGAGAGTTCAAATAATATGGACAAGGTTCTGGAAAACCCTGGTTCCTGCTATTAACAGGTTAGGTTACTAAATGAATCCTTTTAGTATAGGCAACTAAGAAGGGAGGACAAATGCTAAAACAAATTTGAGCATTTAAACATGTGCATTTAACATGTAACGAGGTAGCAGGGATAAGATTCCAAATCGAGACAATGAGAACAGGGGAGATAAAGGGCCAGTTTTAGCTTGGTGGTGTTTGCTGGGAACAGACCAAACCAGGCATGGGAGTGTACCGAGTCTGAGGGAACTTCAGAGCCCTAGAAGTATCCAGAGATCAAAGCCTGGGCCACTCAATGATAGGGTTGGGTGGCCTAGAGGTCCCCAGCCTTTCATATTTGAGACCCCAAAAGGATAGCTCCTGAGAGTCAGCCCTCCCACCTCACCCACTGCCAATGGACTGCAGAGGGTTGACTTCATATCAAACAGAATCAGAAAGGAGAAAACCCCTGTCCTGGAGGGACTATAACCATGGGCTGGTTCTTTGCATAGATTCCATAGATCTGCATTACAGAAATGAGCCACTGACACAGAAGGGTGCATTCCCAGCAGTGCAAGCCCAACAGCTCCCCTAAGGCTGTGAAGGAAAAAGAAAACCTTCTCTAGAACGAAACACTCAACCCAGGCCTTGGGGAATTCACAAAAACACATTTGAAGAGCAAGGGGCAACATATAATAATCACCAATAATCGCATGCACATGCCATGAATCGACATGCTGAAATATCAAAGAACTCCATCAAAGAACTCTGAGAATTAGAAAAGCAATGTGGTGGAGCTGAAGAATACAGAGCAACACAGGCATAGGAAGGGACAGCAGCGCCACTTCTACAGGCCCATGAGTTTGCTAAGGAAGAGATTGAGCAAGCTATTTCACTCCCAACAAGTGTGTTAGCCATGAGAAAAAGTGGTCGGAGGCCACATACATCACAGTGCCTTCACCAGGGATAGTTGGCAATGTTTAGTAACAGTTTTAGTTATTTAAACCTGGAGGGGGCACTGGAGAGATGGCTCTGCGGTTAAGAGCACTGACTGCTCTTCTGAAGGTTCTGAGTTCAAATTCCAGCAACCACATGGTGGCTCACAACCACCCCTAATAACATCTGATGCCCTCTTCTGGAGTGTCTGAAGACAGCTACTCATATACATAAAATAAATCTTTAAAAAAAAAAAAACCTGGAGGGAAGATAACCAATGACATTTCCTATGTAGAGGCCAGCGACAACGTGCAGAACAGCTCTCCAGTTCCAAGACTTAACCTACTAAAATGTCAGGAGTGCTGAGGTAGACGGGCCTTGCACTCACCATTCAGGACAAGGGGTCAAAAAGGCAGTGGGACTCAAGGCAGACATCGAGGCAGGAGACATGAACTCTGGGAATCTCCACTCTGGTGTTTACCACCTGGAGATGGGCTGAGCTCATCATCCAGGGGGACAGGGTGGATGGGGAGGAGTATGTGTGTCCCGGCACTTCAAGACAAACCAGGACAGGAGCAGAAGGTACCTGAAAGGGCTGTGGAGAAAACCAAGACTGAGGCTTGGAAAGAGGTGTCAGAGAGAGAAGGATGAAGACAGGACAGATAGGAGAGTGAGGACACAAACCAACTGTGACTAGGCCCACTGGGTGCTCACTGGTGGAGAAGCACTAGGCCCACTGTGTGCTCACTGGTGGTGAGGGACTTAAAATGAGATAGTACCCCTTGAGCATGAACACAGCTACCAGAAAGGCAGTGAGGTTTAACCAATGTGTGGCTTTGCCAAAACAAGCAAGAGATGTCAACGGTGGCTCTGGGAGAGAGCACCAAGACTAACTATGAAGTAGGAGCGAATGTGAGCCACATAAAGGGGGAGTGGGGAGGGCACACTAGAGTGGGACCAGAGAAGAGGAGTCACTAGATCATGGAGGGTTGAAATTATGAGTCTTGGGGAAAAAAAATCTAAGGAGTGCTAAGATAGAGGAGCAGTGAAGAAACCAAGAAGCCGGGCTGTTGGCAAGTCATCTCTACCGCACTGAAATCACTGTGGGGGCGGCCGGGAGGGACCCTAAGTAAAGGAAGTCAAATTCTTTAAGAACTCAGGAGGGGAACCATGGGAGGTGGCTAACTGCAACTTGGGAGAAAGCAGGTCTGGGGAGAGATCCCACTTTTATGTCTCAAAATACCAAAAACACAAACAAAAAGCCACAGGTATGAAAAACTGAGAACGTCATACAATTTCACTAAGTGGCACTGATGTATACCAAGCCTGCCCCAATTCAAATTATTCCATGGAGGCTGGCTGTTGAAACATCAGAAGTTTGAACTGCAAAGGCACGCAGACATTTCTTCTGTCTCCTCAGTTTCCCTCCTGAACATATTCTCAGAAACTTAGAAAGGAAAACACTGAACTCCCCCTCTACTAGAACTCGGTCCTTTGTGGGACATGGGGAGGAGAGAAGACAGGGACCCAGAAATGTGTCTTTTTTTTTTTCATTTATCTTTATTTTTTTATTTTTTATTTTGCTTTTCATATCTTTCTTTCTTTTTTTTTTTTTTTTGGTTTTTTGAGACAGGGTTTCTCTGTGTAGCCCTCTCTGTCCTGGAACTCACTCTGTAGACCAGGCTGGCCTTGAACTCAGAAATCCACCTGCCTCTGGCTTTTCATATCTTTCAAATTTTATTTTTAAGTTAGCACACAAAGCAATGGCATCCATGGTGGTACTCTCCTCACCCATACGTGTCACCATACTTTTTTTTTTTTAATTTATTGCATTATGATGAGAAAAGTTACATGATTTCAATTTTTCTGAATTTGTTAACATTTAAAAACATATTTTAAGTAAACAGAATTAAATCACATTCTTGTTTTCCTTTTGTTACCCTAATTCCTCCCAGAGAACCCCCTTCAATACCTACAATATCTTTTTTATCATATCCTTTAAAATGTTTAAAATATTATAACAATAAAAATGAGTATTATAAAAGTTGTTTGATATAAAACAACAATCAATTTA
>NW_022196912.1:5809892-5816234 GCF_008632895.1 Mastomys coucha | reverse complement strand
TCTCTTTCTGATTTCTTTATTGTTTCTATTTCCATTTTTAGGTTCTGGATGGTTTTACTCATTTCCTTTACCTGTTTGGTTGTGTTTTCCTATAGTTCTTTAAAGGATTTTTGTGTTTCCTCTTGAAGGGCTTCTAGCTGTTTACCTGTGTCCTCCTGTATTTCTTTGAGGGTGCTATTTATGTCTTTCTTAAAGTCCTGTATCATCACCACGAGAAGTGATTTTATATCTGAATCTTGCTTTTCTGGTGTGATGGTGTGTCCAGGACTTGCAATGGTGGGAGTATTGGGTTCTGATGATGGCAAGTGACCTTGGTTTGTGTTGCTTATATTCTTACGCTTGCCACCTGCCATCTGGTTATCTCTAGTGCTACTTGCCATTGCTAAATCTGACTGGAGCCTAACCTTGCGCCCAAGGTCTGCTCAGGGCACCTGCTGGTCCAGACAGACTGGAAGCAACTCGAGCCACTGGGCTGATGGAGTTCCTGTGTGCCTGGGTCCCAGTTACTCCCAGTGTTGGGACAGATGTTGTGTCCTCCTCACCTCTGATCCTGGGTGTCTTAGAGCACCTGGGAGTGGAGCTTTCTCTGGGTGTTGTGGGACTGGCTGTGGAGCTTGAGCCCAAGGTCTGCTCAGGACACCAGCCCTTAAACTGCTTTTGTTTGTCTTATGCTGTGTCCTGGATGAGTTAGTCCAGTTCTTATTTACAGCAGTTTTCTTGCAGGTAAAACAGAGATAACATCTCTTTGGCCCACATCAACACACTTAGAGAGCTAAGGGAGTGTGTGTGTGGAAGAAGCCTGTGGTGAGTGTTAGAGTCCTGTAAGGGGGCTGGAGAGAGCTACCTGAGCTCAGTGCCCAGCACCCATGTCAGTTCACAACTGCCCTAGAACTCGAGCCCCAGGGGCCCCAGCAGGTCTGGTCTCTACCCACACACAGACACACAATTATAAATAAAACTTTAAAAGAGAAAAAAAAAGTCACAAGCAAGAAAACATGCTATCCACTTAGGTCCAGCTGACCCTTCTTAACTGGGTGCTCTCCAGCCAGCCTACACTGAGCTCTCCCTTGGTGCTCCCTAGTGGACTCCTTAACTCAGCAGATGACATGAAGGCTGGTCAGCGAGAGTCAGCACTTCCAGAGGAACCACAGCATGGACTGCTTCAAGAGGCCAGAGTGTGGGCCAAGGCCAGGAGCCAAGGGTCATCAGGTGAGAGGATCCTGCCAGGACTTGATTCCACGAATTCTCTTTGGGCTCAATTAAGACTTCACAGGAAGAGCTAGAGAGATGGCTGAGTGGTTAAGAGCACTGACTGCTCTTCCAGAGGTCCTGAGTTCAATTCCCAGCAACCACATGGTGGCTCACAACCATCTGTGATGAGATCTGATGCCCTCTTCTGGTGTGTCTGAAGACATCAATGGTGTACTTTCATAAAGTAAATAAATTAATCTTAAAAAAAAAAAGACTTCACAGGAAAAATCATTGGACACATTTGCAAACCACATAGCCCTTGTTCAATCTCTAGATTTATTTGTTTTTATGTTATATGTAGGTGTGTGTGTGTGTGTGTGTGTGTGTGTAAATGTAAATACAGATCTATGCTTAAAGAGACCAGAAGCATTCGATCCCCTGGAGCTGGAGTTACAGTTGTGAGGTGCTTGACATGGGTTCAGGGAACTGAACTCAGGTCCTCTGCAAAATCAGCAAGCGTTCTGACTACTGAGCAATCTCTGCCTTGTGTGATTTCTATAGGGAAGGAGATATGCTGGGATTTCCCTTAAGGGTTGGGTGTACACTCTAAAGCTCACACGCATGGGCACACACACACGCATGTGCACACACACACACACACACACACACACCATGTATTCTTGCAACTTTTCTCACCAAACACTGATAGTAGTGTCTTACCTCATCTTTGTTGACCAGTGTGCTGGGGTCTGCCCGGCGCCTGTCTTTGAAAGAGTATGAGGCCGACTGCTTCCTCAACAGCTCTAGGAAGTCAGGAGGATTATACTGTGGGAGGTCAGTTGGGACCGGATCATTTCTCAGCACAAGAGGGAGCTTTTTCCTCCCTTCATTTTTAAAACAGTAGGTTGTTTTCACTGGATTTAATAGGGCTTCTTCAATAAAAGTCTTCAAATGGTAAGTACCAGGTACTGGAGTATTCTGTGGGGAATTGATATTGGTTGTAAGATCTATGTAGACCTGTGACTTCCTCTAAGGCATTGTCCTTGAAGAGTCATTTCTAACTTTAAGAAAATTTTATCAATTTTAACAAATACTTTTAATTTATTATATTGTATGTGAATCAATATTGAATGTAAACTTGTTTGTTTTAATTTTGTTTTGAGACAGGGCCTCACTATGTAGCCCTGACTGGCCTTGAATTTATAGAAATCTGCCTACCTCTGCCTCCCAAGTCCTAGATTAAAGGTGTAATTGATGTTTTACTTGAATGTATGTCTGTGCACCACATGTGTGTCCAGTGCCCACACAAGTCAGAATCAGATATTGGACCCCCTAGAACTGAAGTTACAGATGATTGTAAGCTATCAGATAAATGCTGAGACCAGGATCTAGGTCCTCTGCAAGAGCAGCAAGTGATCTAAACTGTGGAGACATCTCTCCCACCCCTAACAAACATTTTCCTTAATATTCTTTATTTTTATTTTATGCATAAGCTAATACTACATTTGTGCAAAATTCACAAGCCAATGCGGAATGCTGAATCCCTTGGAACTAGAGCTAAGCAACAGTTAGCAGCTATGTGGGTGCTGGGAATTGAACCCATGTCCTGTGGAAGAGCAGTCACTGTTCTTAACCACTGAGCCACCCTGCTCCCAAGCATTTTTGATAGAAGAATATTTCAAAAGCATTGTGAGTCATTTCCTTTCTGAAGCAACTTCAGGACATTGTACTAGGACAAGGGCTAAAAGTTACCTTTAAATTTTATTACAGGTGGGCTAGAGAGATGGCTCAGTGGATGGTAGCTCACAAACATCTTTAATGGGATCTGATGTCCTCTTTTCATGTGTCTAAAGGCATCTACAGTGTACTCATATACACAAAATAAATAAATTAATTTGTAAACAACAACAACAACAACTTTGTTGCAAGTGCCCTTTAATCTCAGAGCTCTGTAAATTCAAGATCAGCCTGGTCTACATAATGAGTTCTGGACCAGCCAAGCCTATATAGTGAAACCCTATAGAAGAAAAAAAAAGGGCACATTTTATATATTTATCTTGTGTATGTGGAGTGAGGTCTGGCATGTACATGTAAGGTGTGCATGTAAGGGTCAGACGGCTCCCCACATGGAGCCTGGAGATGAGCTCAGGACCTCGGCCTTAGTGGCAGGCAGACACCTTTATCTACTGAATATTCTCACTAGCCCAAAAGTTACCTTGTTGAAAGGTAATGAGTCTTTAGCTGTAGTTCTTTGGCCACAGATTGCAGGCCAGCGAGTGAGTCCAGAGCCCAGTGTCTTGGCTAGCAGATACAATGTTTCCAACAAGCCTCAAGAGTGAGGTGAAATATGGCAGCTTCAGGTGCATAGCACATGGCCAAGAAAGGGTTTGGTGTAGCTGGATGGCCAGATCTGAAGTTTTAGCACCTGCTATTCTCTGGCTGTCTTTCCAATGAGTACTCAGCCCATGTCTTTTGTTAAAATTAGTTTGACTGAAATTTGCCTCTATCTTTTAAGCATTTTGATAGATTAATGTCTGTAATACAAAAGTATCCTTTGAGAGAGTGAAGGGGCCATTCCTTCATATACTGCCAGCTTATTGTTATGTCCTTTCTACACTGAGCATCTGTGGTGGCTAGTCGTAAGTTAACTTGACACAAGCTAGAGTTATCTAAAAGGAGAGAACCACAACTGAGAAAGTAAGATCGGACTGGAGGGCACTTTCTTAATTAGTGATTGATGGGGGAAGGCCCAGCCCACTGTAGGTGGCGTCATCCCTGACCTAGTGCTCCTGAGTTCTTTTTTTCTTTTTAAGATTTATTTATGTATTATATGTAAGTACATTGTAGCTGTCTTCAGACACCCCAGAAGAGGGCATCAGATCTCATTACAGATGGTTGTAAGCCACCATGTGGTTGCTGGGATTTGAACTCAAGACCTCAATGCTCTTAACCTCTGGGTCATTTCTCTAACCCTGGCCCTGAGTTCTTTAAGAAAGCAGGATAAGCAAGCCATGAGGAGCAAGCCAGTAAACAGCATGCCTCCATGGCCTCTGCATCAGCTCCTGCCTCCAGGTTCCTTCCCCTTTGAGTTCCTGTTCTGACTTCCACCAGTAATGGACTGCTTCCCAAAGTGTAAGCTGAAATAAACCCTTTCCTCCCAGGCGGGTAGCACTTGGGAGGCAGAGGCAGGCAGATTTCTGAATTCAAGGCCAGCCTAGTCTACAGAGTAAGTTCCACAACAGCCAGAGCTACACAGAGAAACCCTGTCTCTAAAAACAAAAAAAACCAAACATACAAACCCCAAAACAAAAAAACCAAACCAACCAAACAAAAACCCCTTTCCCCCTAAGTTGCTTTGGACATGGTGTTTCATCAGAATAGTAACCCTGACTAGGACATCATGTTCACAAACTGGCTTCTCTGTGACAAAATCTGAAGCCAAATCCCCTTTCCACTGAGGATGTGACTGGGATCATAGGTTGGAGAGGCTGGATATGACCAAGATTGTGGGTTGGCCTTAGCTGCCACTCTGTAAGCACCTGGATCCCTAGATTTGTTTCACTCTCTAAAACTCTTACATTCAACACTTAAAGCTAATTTCTCGTTCATATGCTAATTCTAAAATTACAAGTAGAAATGCAACATGTGTAGAGCTGAACAGACTTGGTTTTCTCACAGTTAAGTGTTGCTGACTGAAAAGGCAAGACTGACTAAAACCTTAACGGGAAGAAAACTGGAAAGAGTGAGCGTGTGCCGTGAGGGTGTACAGACCGTTAATTCGAGCCTCCACCATCCTTCTCTCCCAAATCCTGGAGTCTTCTGGGCTTGTTTCTAGGAGCAAACACAAAATCTGCTTATTTGTTTAGAAGGTGATTTCTTCTTTTTTTTTTTTTCAAGATTCATTTTATTTATTTCATGTGAATGAGTACACTGTAGCTGTACAGATGGCTGTGAGCCATCGTGTGTGTGGCTGCTGGGAATTGGACTCAGGACCTCTGCTGGCCCGCTCGCTCTGGCCTTCTCTCTCAGGCATAATTCACTGTAGCTGTCTTCAGACGTACCAGAAGAGGGCATCAGATCTCATTATAGGTGGTTTTGAGCCACCATATGGTTGCTGGGATCCGAACTCAGGACCTTTGGAAGAACAGTTAGTGTTCATACCCGCTGAGCCATCTCGCCAACCCTAGAAGGTGATTTCTTGAAATCATTTACCTGAGGAAACGAAATTGTCTGTACCAAACCAACTAGCTATCATTATTAAAATGAAAGCTACCTACATTTTGCCCATACTATTTCCTTACATTGTTAAGATGTTAATAGGTTTTTAGTATCTAAAATTCCTTTGGTGACATTAAAAGAAATAGTGTATGTATCTCACAGAGATGCTGTAAGAATATTAAGTATTGTTAGGCCATGACTCCTTTGTGTGGTGACTAAATGTACTGGCCATGTTGCTCAACCCTTCCACACTGTGCTCGCTCACAGAGCTATAAAAATAAACAGTAGCTGGGCACGAAAGTGTGCTGATGCACACCTTTAATCAGAGACACAGGCAGGTGTTTCTTTGTGAGCTCCAGGCCAGCCTGCTCTACACAGTGAGCTCCAGGCCAGCCAGGCAGCTACATAGTAAGACCCTATCCGGAGAGAGGGGCGGGACACATACAGCCACAGCCATATTTATTAAGTCATTGCTTAGTAAATGGTAAGTTTTATTTTTAACATCTCGTCTGTCAAATTAAGAAACAGATGGCTTGGGTATGTCTCAGTTTCCCGTGGGTTTCCTGTCTCTGCAGCAAGCACTTCAATACAAACTTACGATGACCCCAAATTTGCTTCAGCCCCCATTGTCCACAGAACCTGGATGTTTTGGTTTTCCTTTTGTGCTATTATGAATCATGAAAATATCAAATTCTACTTTCAGTTTATAATATGAAATAGGGGATCTCAAGCAAAAAACACCCAAAAGAATAATTTGTAAAAATGGCGGATGCAACCCACTCTGCCTCCTAACTGAAATCAACTCCATGAGTTCTATAGTGCCACTGTAAACTATGTACATTTCTCTAAACAACAAAAGAATTTCCTTGGTTTGATATACCATGCTAGACATCCCACCCAGCACATTCGTTTATTAGATTCCTGATTTTTTTT
>NW_022196912.1:5803905-5809882 GCF_008632895.1 Mastomys coucha | reverse complement strand
CATTTTGCAGTCAGAAAGAAAATGTCAGCAGGCAGGTCAAAACAGGTTTCCCGCATGTCGCTCCAAAGCAGAGAAGGGAGTTAACAAAGAACTAGGGACAGGGAGATATGAGCTGTCTGTTTGAACCAGACGAGTGATTTATAATCCAACCACCTATCATTTTAGATTCACTTTAAAGGAGAAAGTAAACGATAGGCTGAACATCCTTCATCCAATTTTATTTTTTTAAAGTACTAACGTAGGAGGCAAGGCGGACAGAGCATGTCTGATAGAACTGCAAACTCTATTGGCGCTAGTAGATTGTGTCGGGAGGTGAGGTAGGGGTGGCGAGAAGGGAAGGGAAGTGGCAAAAAGAAAATCAAATCACAATCAAATAAAACAAAGAATCGGGCAGCTCCAGACTAGATAAAGCCTCTAGGCAAGAAGGCTAAGCAGTTCGCCTGAAGTAAAGATGCTGAAAAGGCACCAGGCTCCGTGAGCAGAGGCTGTGGGGCCACAAGGGGCAGGGCTACCTTACCGCAACCGTGAGGACAGGCTCCCCAAGTGTCTGTGCCGGGTCTTCTCTTGGTACTGTGGTGGGGGTTATGACAACGGTTGGCTCGGCCATTGCGACCTCCTCTTTCCACTCGCCAGTGCTGGCAGCCAGTTGCTAGGAACCCTGGCCACCCGCTGCTTCCGAGCCTGCGCGTGTGAAAGCCCCGTGCGGAGTCCGGAAGGTCACCTCCAGTGCTGGGAACAGGGAAGCCAGGCACGCTGCAGGCTTCAGCTTCAGCGAAGCTCACTCTGGATAGTCTGAGATGGTGGTCATGTGTGAGAGTGATAAAACATAGGGGACTATGAAGTTGCCCGAGTTCTTGGGTGTTACCTATTCCCAATGGCACCTCACAAACTCTACCATTCCCTTACTAATCACCATCAACCCCATATCCTAGAAAGAGAAACGGATAGCATATTTAGCTTTAAGATCCCCGTTCTGCCATAACACCCACCACCGGGTTGGAGTCAGGGCAATCCTGAACACTAGGCAAGCCCGGTAGCTATGACAGCAGACCACCCACTCATCTCTTCCATAGGCCCTTAGCCCAGTGGGCCTCTGTCTCTCTTGGCTGTAGCTTCTCAACCTAGAAATTTTTTGTTTTTGTTTTTTCGAGACAGGGTTTCTCTGTGTAGCCCTGGCTGTCCTGGAACTCACTCTGTAGACCAGGCTGGCCTCAAACTCAGAAATCCACCTGCCTCTGCCTCCCAAAGGCAGAGATTAAAGGCGTGTGCCACCATTGCCAGGGTCGGGCGGATTTTTTTTTTTTAAAAAAAACAAATGGCTTTTCATGTATATATGTACAAGCACACTGTCGATATCTTCACACAACACACTAGAAGAGGGCATCGGATCCCATT
Source organism: Mastomys coucha (assembly GCF_008632895.1). Lineage (NCBI taxonomy): Eukaryota > Metazoa > Chordata > Mammalia > Rodentia > Muridae > Mastomys > Mastomys coucha. Next base: position 5,808,487 of record NW_022196912.1, on the reverse strand, counting down.
ATAGATGGTTCTGAGCCACCATGTGGCTGCTGGGATTTGAACTCAGGACCTCTGGAAGAACAATGAGTGTCCTTAACCACTGAGCCATCTCTCTAGTCCCCTTTTCTTTCTTTCTTTTTAGATTTACTTTGTGTCTAAGCACTCTATCTGCATGTACACTTGCACACCAGAAGAGGGCATCAGATCCCATTACGGATGGTTGTGAGCCACCATGTGGTTGCTGGGGATTGAACTCAGGACCTCTAGAAGAGCAGCCAGTGCTCATAACCACTGAGCCACGTCTCCAGCCCCAGAAAGATTTTTAAAAAGTTTTTCAACCCTATTTCCCATTTACAGTGTAACTACTGTACAGTACGTACGGTTCAGGAAACCCTTGAGGCAGCCATTAATTGGTTTCATCTGAAGAATGAGGACAGCTTCTTTAGACAGTGACACCATCACACACTGAAACCCAAGAATTCAAATCCAGCTGTGGCCAGCTCCAAATCATCACTGCCCTCAACAGCTTGAGGTTTCAGTTTCTCACCACTAACTTTCAAGAATGATTAGGCTCCATTGCTTCTTCCCCCAGATTGTTCCCTCAAACCATCCAATTCCAGAGAAAAGGCTCCACAGCTAGGAGCACAGGCTGCTTTTCCAAAGGACCGGGGTTAGGTTCCCAACACCCACATGGGGGCTCACACAATCCTGTGACTCCAATTCCAGGACATCTAATGCCCTGACTCCTGCAGGTACAAGACACACACAGGGGGCACATATGTACCTACAGGCAAAGCACTCATACACATAAACTTAAAATATTCTCAGGGCCAGGAGAGCTCTGAACGGGAAAAACAACTTCCTGGGGCTGCTAAGCCTGATGATCTTGAGTTTGATATCCCTGGGCCCCATATGGGATGAGCAGAAAACTGACTCTCAAAAGCTGTCCTGGGGCCTCTCCTTAAATGCTGGGATACACATGCACACACATACAGCATAACAGAAAACCTAAATCGGAACACAAGAGCAACTTGTGTAAGAGCAGTTCTATCTTGCTATCAATTTACCTTAATTTACTGGAGCCTTTCAAAAATTGATGTTCATGACTGGAGAGACCGAACCTGGGTTCAATTCCCAGCACTCACATGGTGGCCCACAACTGTTTCTAAGTCCAGTTCTGGGGGATGTGGAGTCCAGTTCTGGCCTCCCAGGGCTCCATGCATACATACACACAGTATACAGATATGGAGGCAAAACACCATATGCATAAATTTTATTTTTAATTGATGTTCTTGAAATATCTAGTGATTCTGTTAAAATACAATTGATTCCAATCCCAGGACAGGCACTAAGAAAAATGTGTCCAGTTTTAAGACTTGTGATTTTCTCTCTTCCACTGACACATGGGTTCTGGCTGGGACCTAGCTCGGCAGGCTCATGAGGCAAGCACATTTTACCTTCTAAGCAGCAGGCCTGCCTCAGATTCTTGGTAACTCTGCTAGAATTTCATCTAATTTCTCCAAAACGCTGCAATTCTTCTCTCCAGTTCTCTAACTGCCAAGGTTACAGACATTCACTACCACACTTGGCTTCTCAATTTACTATTTTTAAAAAGCCCTGGAAATTGTTTAAAAATCGATGGAAGTTATATGGTTAAGATGAAAATAAACACCAAGTTCTCAAATATAACAGGTTAATCAAGTCCACCTCAGCTTCATTTCACTTTCTTATTTTGGCTGAGCCTATGAAACTGGCTCAGCAGACTAGGGACTGGGACCCTAGAGACTAAAGACTATGAAGGTACAGAGAAGTCCAGAAACCTACACAAGGTGTGCAAGTGAAAAGAAGGGAATCAGATGAAAAAATTAGTTTACCTCAAAAATAGCAACATATAGGTCAATGATTTCCAGGACTTTCACCCATAAAACAAGTTGAACACAGCTAAAGAAACACTGCTGATGTGGGGGGTGGGAGGGTGGAGGACAAAGCTCATTGGGCAGTTGCTGTCTATAGCATGTACCAGCAGTGAAGTTACCTCCAGTATTACATAGCCTGGACATGGAGTGGCATCCTAGTGCTTGGAGGGAAAGGGGGGTTGGGAGAGAAAGGAGAACTTCAAGAGTTAAGAGGCCTGCGACATGTGAGGTACTCTGAACCCACCACTACCATTGTATATAGGATCATTAAGATGTAACTACAAGATGTTTAGTGCCCAATACCTGTTACCCATCAGACCTCCAAAAATGTTCTTTTTCTAAAATTTCTTGGGAAATTTTACTTCCCAAGGATAATCTTCAACTCAAGACTGAAGAGTTTGCCTCCAAGTTTATGCCAAATACCTCTTTGTAAGTAACTTTAAAAACTGCCATTCACTGAAATCAAGAATCTCAAATTGAAAAATTACCACCATAAATGTTGTTAAACACATTATCCTGACACAGAAGTGATTTCCAAAACTTGAGGGCACTCAACTAAGCTAGAGGACACTTGCTGCCCTTACACATGACATAGGCTTGATTCCTAGCACCCACATGACAGTTAACCACTGGTAGGTGCAGAGGACCCGATCCCTCCCTCTACCCTCCATGGGCACTCAACTCATGGCATGCATAAGGCACTCACGTCTTCCCTTAAAAATGTGCTTTAACTGGCTGAGTCATCTCAGAGCAAACACGCTGCATATAGCATTGAAGGATTATTACTACCATAGTCCTGCTAAACAAATAATAACAGAGTAGAGACTTGGAGATGGTTTTAAATCCTAGTCCTGGGTTCAAATATGATTGCTTACAAAGTTCCAAAGGTCTGAACAGTTGTGGTCATAGAAATTATGTATATTTCAATATCCTGTAAAATCAGGGTAACACCCCTTGTATGTCTTCAGTACTCTGACATAAAACCACTAAAAAGCATGGCTCAAGTGGGCTAGAGATGTAGCTCAACTGCCGCGACTCTCAGCACGAGGGCAAGAAAGCAATGCCAGGCATGGTGGCACACTGCAATTCCAGCACTGAGGAGACAAAGGCAAGGTCTGCTGCCTGTATACACACACACACACACACACACACACACACACACACACACACTCTCAGAGTTTCCCTTAACTTCATTATTGGTTATCTGAATCTTAGTTATTAACTTATTTGGACTTTCAAACAACTGGAAAAATATATTGTCCTATTCTCATTTCACAGGGCCACCTGGCTTAACAACATGGTAATACTTTAGCCAAAAGGCTAGAGACTGTTAGAAAGAATCACTCCCTCACTCGTTATCAACAGTGATGGCATCTCATACGTAAATTAGAGCTTGGACAGCAGCCCTGAAGATCACTCACAGTAGTGTCAGCAACGCCAGCAACAAAGGTGAAAATCATTTAACTCCACAGAGAGTTAAAGGCTCACACCACTCAATGGCAGGGCCTCCCAGATGGCCATCTATCCCTGCAAAGCTTTCACTTGAGGAATAACCTGAGCAGAGGCAGCAGTGTCTAACTTCCCTTGCTACCTCTCTCTGCATTAAGGCAGTGACCTACTGTGTAATGAGCTGCCCCACCTTCTAGGACAACTCTGAATCTTGTGGGCCACAATAGCAGGGAACAGCTATATTCACCCCTTCAACCTCGCTTCTGGTTTGCTATGGAATTAGATATTTAAAAACACCTTGATAATAACCACGCCTTGCACCTAAGTTACAGAGAAAGCAATGGCAGAAACAAGCAAAAGCTAAAAAATATAGCTTAAGTTATCTGCTTATCTAACTCTAAAACTTTTTTATGGTAAAACATGTTATAAGCAGATAAGTAAGCACAGCTGAAATTTCTCTCTAGTTAAATTAAAAGAGCATACTGATAAACTAAGAAAGAGGTAAATCATAGTATCCTTCAGCTAGCTAGCTACTGACAAAGTCACAACTGCTTGAAGAGTCAGTCGGTTCAGCAGTTAAGAGCACTTGTGCTTACAGAGGGCCTAGTTTGGGTTCCCATCATCCACACAGTGGTACCCAGTTCTTGGGGTCTGGTGCCCTCTTCTGACTTCTGACAACTGGGAGGCCCTGCTGAGGGCAGTAGGCACACATGTGGTATACATACAGGCCAAACACTCATAAGCATCAACCTAAAATCTTTAAATAATAAATGGTAAACACTAAATACATATTACATCCCAATTCCTTAACAAAAGGTTCATGTATAAAAGGGTTTTCTTTTTCTTCTTGGAGACAGGGTCTCACTGTGGAGTCAAGTCTGGCCTTGTACTATGTAGACTAGGTATCAGGCTGGCCCCTAAACTTAAGAGACTGCCTGCCTCTGCCTCTCAAGTGGTGGAATGAAAGGCACGTGCCACCACACCCAGCCATGAAAAAGGCTTTTAATCTCTGTAAGGTAAGGCAGGCAGGAAGTTCCTTCAAGATTCTATTTCAAAAACCACAAATTAATCATACCATGGAGAAAGTAATTCCACACGTTATCCCCAAAATCCGACACCAAGAATTATTAAATCACTCAGATTCAGAGCAACAATTGGGTAAATTGTAATTTTTTTTTATTGGAAAACAAATATACAACTTGGAATGGATTTGAGGCAAATTGTGCCATAAGCAGATT
>NW_022196912.1:5787444-5803390 GCF_008632895.1 Mastomys coucha | reverse complement strand
TTTGTACAAGAAATTTAACACATTCTGTACAGTGTCTTCACTTCGCTGTCATCATTTGTACAAACTCTGAAAAAATAAGAAACACAGAAGCATGAGTCATCAACAAAGGACAAGTCAGTGTGACTATACACTGCATCTCTGTCCCTTCCTATAATCACCACAGCAACAGGGAAGCCAGTTAATGGCCAAAGTTGGATCTTCATAAATCACTATTAATTTAGATCATTAAACATGAGGCAATTAATGTTGGGGCTGTGGGATACAACTCACCAATACAATACTTGCCTAACATAGGTAAGACCCAAAGCTCAATCCCCAGGAACAGAATGGGAGAATGTTCTTGGCTTAGTTTTCACTTGAATTTTATATATCAGCTAGCTCAAAGGTCAATTGTAACTCAGTGCGACAACTATTTAACTTTTATAAGGCTAACCTTATGCTGCTGCTTACAACTGGTATGTCATGAAAAAGACAAGTGAAAAAGTGAAAGGTAAAACCACTGGCCCCTTAAGTCCTTTCCATTTCTAAAAGCCTCACTTCCTGCGAGTGGGCAGCTATCCGAATTGCAAGTAACAAAGATACTTTTGAATTAAAACCATTCCAAACTGGAGTCAGAAACAAAACAGAACCTAGTCACATATAATCTATTAATTTCATTTTAGGGAATTCACAATAAAATTTTAAACTTTCCAAATTATCCCACCACATTATACAAAAACTGTACAGTTCCATTCAAATGTTAATACCTTATTACAATGTCGATTTTCTAGGTGCAGGCGTAGAACTGACAGTCAAAGTTCTTAGGTGAGTCATGTAGTCTTGTTGGTAGACATTTTAAGTGGCATAAGTTTAGCGAGAACTATTTTAGCATCCACATTTCGGGAGGTAAAGATGACTGATTTTCAGCTATAAAACACCCTCAGTGACTTTACCCTAGCAATCAGCGTGTGGAGGGAGGCAGCACTTGTGACTTACCTTCGTAGTTTACCTGACCGTCCCCATCGATGTCTGCTTCCCTGATCATTTCATCAACCTCTTCATCTGTCAACTTCTCTCCAAGGTTTGTCATCACATGGCGAAGCTCTGCTGCACTAATATAGCCATTGCCATCCTACAATAAGGTGAGAGGATCATGTCTGAGAAATATTTGAATTCCAACATTAATGAACAATTTCATGTTAGAAAAGTAGACTTTAGAAATTCCTGCTGGGCAGTGGTGGCGCACACCTTTAATCCCAGCACTTGGGAGGCAGAGGCAGGCAGATTTCTGAGTTCGAGGCCAGCCTGGTCTACAGAGTGAGTTCCAGGACAGCCAGGGCTACACAGAGAAACCCTGTCTCGAAAGAGAAAAAGGAAAAGAAAAAAAATTCCTATCAAATGGAGGCAGAGGCAGATGTTTCTCTTGAGTCTGCAGCTGCCTGCTCTACAGGGAGCTCCAGGGTAGTCAGGACTACAAAGAAAGCCTGTCTTGGGGTGGATGTGGATGCAGGGGATTTTTTCACACAACGTGAAGAGAATCCACACTAGCTGATCTGGAAATGTCATTAAGTAGGATGTCCCCACAGTCAAGCTGCTACTCCCTGCCTCCAAAGGCACACAATGCATGTCTCCTTTGCAGAAGACTTGAAAGCCCATGTTTACACTGAGTTCTTAAAGAGAAGCCCAGTAGGTCTCCAGGTAGTAGTACTATTAGCTTCACTCCATTCTCAGCGCATGCAGCACGAGCTTTACCTTATCAAACACACGGAATGCTTCTCTAATTTCTTCTTCACTGTCTGTGTCTTTCATTTTTCTTGCCATCATTGTCAGAAATTCAGGGAAGTCAATTGTGCCATTACCTGAAAATAGTTTGTATAAACATACAAAAAAATGCAAACGCCTCTGCGACAAACCCTCTAGCCCCAAATTAAACACTTACCATCCGCATCTACTTCATTGATCATGTCCTGCAGCTCTGCTTCTGTGGGGTTCTGCCCCAGGGACCTCATCACTGTTCCCAGCTCCTTTGTTGTTATTGTCCCATCTCCATCCTTGTCAAATAGTGAGAAAGCTTCTTTGAACTCTGCCAGAGAGAACAGGAGTCCAAACACACAGGTCAACAACACCAGCCTATGCCATAAAATGTACTAATTCTACAAGAAAGCAAAAACAGACAGACAGCATTTCAAAAGGAACTCTGATTCCTAATAAATTAGGTGGGAATACCTTGTGATAGTTTGTCAAAATCTTTGGCTAACCAAGCAACTATGTGTTCATATTGAGCTACCAGGAAGTTTTAAAATCTCAGGAAAATCCAATATACAGACAGATGTTTAGAGGTACCTTCAAAGTTAAAGCTATGTCTAAAATCAACAAAATATGAAATCAAAGAACTTGAGAAAAAAATTAAGTGGGCTAGTTTTCTAACAGCAAGAAAGAGACTATCAAATACTGATATTAATTGAATCAAGCTATCAATGTCCACTTAGATCTAAGTGAGAACAAAGAGAACAAAGGCAAGTTTGAGTAGAAAACTTTAAGCTTTAAAACTTTATTTAAAAAGTAAAATATACGTTATTCTTCCAGACTTTAAGATCTTATGAAACTGTGATCACATTCCTTCTAATTTGAACTGGTATTAGGAAATGTACTGATCAAACTTTTCAGGACAGAAACTAAGAAATTAACTATGGTACTCCCAAGGTCATAGCTTAGATAACAAAGCAATAACAAGGTCAAACCAAATAGATGTAACAAGTAAGTAAGGTGTTTTCTACACAGACTTTTTGGCAAAGAAAAAAGCAAGCAGTTCCAAGGTTCATGAGCTGCTAAGCTCTGCCATGTGAGCTGTATCTGGTGTGTTTAAAGAGATGAGATGGTGTGCAATGCTTGTTTCTCTCTCTGCAGTTCTGTTTCACATCATCTCTAGAACCACTCATCTATCTAAAGACTTTGTCCACTGACATAAAGTATGTCCATAAATATAAAACTTCAAATTTTATAATAACTTTCTTAAATTGGAGAGCACCACTACTCATACATCCCTCTGTATTAACCCACTATTGATATTACCAAATTCACCAGCTGGAAACTTTCAGCTCAATTTGACTAATCCATACAGGAAGTCAAAAGTCACAACTCTCTTGGCCTCCAAAGAACACTGCGATTTCCTTCCCACTTCACACTGACATAGCTCTGGTTTTTGTCTGTTTTTATAGTCAAATGTTATCAGTTTTATCCTTTTAATCTCTGGTCATTTTGTCTATGCCCACTCACAGCAAAGATGTGCATTTCCTCATCTTTCTGACTATTCAATAAAACAAATTCCCCTTGACTGACCTCCAGCAAGATATGTAATAAATGTAGTAAATTTTATAATCCTCAGCAACTCCAGGGACTAAGCAAAATCCAAGGAAAACCACTTTAACTAGCTCCCCTGAAGTCTATAAAAGCTGTACTAAATGCAACCAGTATTTTGGTTCAAAGCTTCCCTCTTTTGCTTCTACTATTGAAATTGCCTCCTGATTTGAGTTTTTTTTTTTTTTTTTTAAATTACCCAAACAATTACCAGATCCTATTACCTTTTAGAACACCATGTTACTTTATGAGCATAAAACACCTGGTGAGCTCTTCATTTGGATTCGGCTGCACTGACTCCCCTGTGGTTCCTCAGCCCTCTCCACATATATGCATAGGTCTAGTCCACTTAAACATTTCCTAAGGAACTCATCTATTATCGGTCTGAAGCTTAATTAGGAATTGGCTGCAATAATTGAGTAACTTGCACACAATACTAAACATATCAATCTAAATTACTACACAAATCAAGGTATTCCTCACCTACAAAAAAGATTGATGAAGACTGCATAATGCACTAAATTTATATACTTTTAAAAAAGTTCTGAGTGCCTTTTCACAAACAAGATGCACAAATTACCTAGAAACAAATTATCAGCATAGGTCCATAGTCAATCATTTACTAAATTATTAAAAGGTTAAAGTACTTAAGAGTTACATACTTAACCATCTTTTAACATCATTTACACGTATAACCTCCCAATGTTTAAGTAGCAACAATCAAACTATCATATAGTTTAACTACCCAAACCTATTTGTAGGAAATAGATGGCTAAGCTTATGTATCCTAAATTTCAAAGGTTTAAAACACCCATGGACCAGGCTGCGGTGTACACCTGTAATTCCAGAACTGGGGAGGCTGGGGGCAGGAGGATCAAGAACTAGAGGCCAGCCTGGGCCTTGTCTCTAAACAAAACAGATTTTCCATGCTATACCTGTTAATTTATATACAAAATAAAGGAACCAATGACATTATTTAAAGGCCAAATCTAGATTCTTTAAAGGCTCTCTAAATCTTTGTTGTTTTTTTAGAGACAGGGCTTCTGTGTAGCCCTGGCTGTTCTAGAACTTCCTCTGTAGACCTGGCTGGCCTCGAACTCACAGAGATCCTAAGTAGGCTTCCTGAGTACTAGGATTGAAGGTGTGGGTCACTACTGCATGCCAAGACTCTGTTCTTATGCTAAAAAGTCAGAGCTATGAGTTACATCTCAAGTATACACTTTATATCCCTCTGCTTTTACAGTTTATCTGCTCTTCAGAACCAGCACAGTATATACTCACACACAGGAGCACTTTATTCTAAACATTAATTCCCATTAATATCCGAAATACAAAATCAGGAGTTAAAAGTTAAATATGTAATAAGAATGCTCAGCATCACAGCTATCTTGGATGTAGGTGTAAAGGACCCGCTCCAAAGGGCTTCTAGTTATGCCAAGACTGAAATTTTACAAGTCAGAATTGCTCATTTTATTTGTTCAGTTAAGTAACTGTGTAAGCAATGAGACTACTTATCACAACAAAGGGAAAGGTGAGTGCCCCAGTGCAAAGCAAGCCTTTTGTAGTCAGGGTAATTGCTGCTATAAATTGAATAAGGTTAATGTATTAATCACATCTGGACCTTGAAAGTTGAAGACTGAGGTAGATTTCTCTTAAAATGTTTTAAAGTACCTTTTACTACCAGTCTTTCAAGTGTGAAACAATAACTAAAGTGCAGAGTTGTAACAACATTAGTTACTGATGGCAAGCTAGAATAAGGTATTCTTTGGAAAAATATCAAGTAATATAAATTTAGTAACTTTCACCAGAAAAAGTAGTGTTTCATTTCTAGACTAAGTTATTTACTGTTAGAATTTCTAAACAAGTCTATAGTAGTAATCATTATACTAGGAGAATAAAAATAGCTTCAACTGTTCATATAATGTCACATTTTAAATCCCCAGATGGTCAACATTTCTTTCTGGAAGGACAAGGAGATTTTAGACTCCAGAGTATCACTGACCACCAGCTTTAAGGAAAAAACAAACAAACAAAACAAAAACCAAACACTGTGCCTGTAAGGTAGACTTTGACCTTCAGGAGCCTTCAGGCTCTGGAGGACAGGACATCATGCTACTGGGCACTATGCAGTACTCTGGAGCTATCCATTCAGAAAATACTTAGTACATAATGCACAGTAGGCACTGGGCTTTAAGTCTGTACTAGAGAAGGAGGGAGAACAGAAAAAGAACTCTTCTCTAGCCCCCTTTCCTTTTACAAAGCCTACTGTAGGGTAAAAACTAGCTATGGAATTTAGGCTGATCTCAAATTTGTGAGCCCCTCCCTTCAGACCCAAAAGTGTTGGGATTATTTACCTTGAAAAGACAACTTTCTGGTTAACTACAAGTCATTGAAGACTTCATCTATTACATTGACCACATAAAGAAAGCTTTCTAAAGGAACCAAATCCGATAGAAACCTTACATCAATACATTTTCTACCCTGAAATGTCTGTCGCAAGCAGGAGAGACCACAATATTTGACCAGATACATGAGACAGTCAAAAGTTTCAGAAAGGAAATATTAGCCCAGCCTAGTCTACCAAAGGGGGAAAAATACATGAAAATAGCTGAGGAAAAAAGGGAAATCTTGGTAACTTAATGGTGTAACTAAGGTTGGAGTTGGTTAGCACATGTATGACTGAATAGTCGACATAACAAACCAGTACAACTCAACAGAAAACTCAAAGCTCTGCCTTACTTATTAGTTCAATATACACGATATTTTTTTTAACCAATCTGCAAAATTACATACTAGATTTAAATCATGTTTAAATTTGGTCCTTAATTCAGTAGCCTTTTACTTTATATGGTCATCAAATATTTGAGGACTAGTGATTTCTAAAAGCTTCCAGATTTCTGTAGATTTGCAAGAATGGTAGATTTACTTTAAATGGGTGATACAGTTGAGCTTTAAAATGCTCAAGTAAATACTCAGGTAATAGAGCATGCTAGAGCATTGCGGGGGGGGGGGGGTTAGAAAGGTCATAAATTGCAAACCAGCTTGTCCTTCACAGGATGCTCAAGACCAACCCGAGCTAAACAGTTGGTGTCAAAACTTCCCATGCTAGGGCTAGAACTCAGTAACAGAGCTTCTGACTGGTGTGCAGAAGGTCCTCCGTTCAATCTCCAGCACCAAAGGGCGAAAAACAAACTGAGCCATTTAGACACTTACCAAATGCCTCTGCATTACTGAGAGAATGGAAAATTACATTGCTGATAAAAGTCTTAGAAGGCCATGTATAGTGGTGATGCCTATAATCCCTGCACTCAGGAGGCAGGATTAAATGAGTTCAAGGCCAGTCAGTACTTTATAGCAGGACCTTGTACTCAGAAACAGAAAAAAAGAGGACACAACTGGCAAGCTCCCACATTTCAGAATTAGATAATTACCCCATAATATCACAATAAGACCAAAAGTCCAGCAGGTAGATCATACAGTTAAAGACAAGTTTTATGCATTAATCGCATTTATTTCTCCTGAAAGGTTCAGTTCAATAGCTGTCACTGTTTTAAAGTCAATTGCTACTTTGGTATTCATAAAGAGTTATAAAATCTGAAAAGAAATCAGAATACCAGTGACATTTGTTAAGTTTTTCTCTAGGGAATTATTACTCATCAGCTGATCATACAAACTGAGTATTGCTTATCTGAAATGCTTGGGACCAGATATGTTTCAAATTACAAAGTATTTCTTGTGTCATACATACCTTTATATACAACTAGAAGTTATCTTTATACAGTATTTTTACTGTTCAGGCATTGTGATTACCAATCATCTGTGTATGAGGTAGAATGCCCAACCTCCTATGAATGGTGTCACGCTAGCACTTAGTTCTAGATTTTGGAGAATGAGTCTCATAGAGATGAGGAATTGCTTAATCTATTAAACCAACTAACTTAAGGCCAAGGTAAAGTCAATGTTCATTTTTCTGACTCTCCATTTCAATTTAATTTAGTTACTATACATACTACTTACCCCTCCCCCACTTTATTTATATTATCTAGTTTGAAGTTACAAGCATTTTGGATGGTAGTAAAAAATACAAAATAAATAATAAAACCATCACCACCAGTTGATATACCTATTCTCATCCACTCTCTCTACACACACACACATTCTGCGTGTATGCTTACGTTAACAACTGCCAAAGGCGGCTCAACTACTGTATGTATGCTACATTCAACTTGTCACCATTCATGACATAATCAAAGGTATTCAATGATCTTGAGTTTGTTACTCAATTTATAATAATTCACAATGGATATAATCCAGCAGGATATTTCTTACCTGCAATCTGCTCTTCAGTCAGTTGGTCAGCCTACAAAGAGATCAAAAAGGTAGATTAATGACTTACAAGTATATAGATTAGCAGTTACAGAAACAAGTTTAAAACTTTCAAGGTTCATGGTGTGCTATCAGCTGCATTCAGTTCAGTGAGCCTAGAACACAATGGGTAGGCAAAACGCGGACACAGTGATTTAACTGCATAGCCAAGCAAACTTTACTTGGAGATTATGCCAAATACCTCAGAATGTCATAATTTATATATACACAAAAATATATCCAATAAAACCAGCTTCCTTTTCAGTCAGACTACTTTTTTTTGGGGGGGGGGCGTCGGGGGGAGGTTGTACCTTTATAGAAATGGCCTCATGGATTTCTCTAGGGCACAGCATAAGGATTTGAAGAGGAACCCAAAAGATAATTTTCCTCCTCAACAATTTGATTTGACCCACGGCAGTATGGTCATTAGGTGGAGGCCAATATGGTCAACACAGCAAGATCTTAATTTAAAAAGCAACATCCAATTTAATTACAATATAAATTAATTTCTCTTTAAAACAAAAGAAAATAAGGTTAGAGCTAGGGATGTAGGGTCCTCTATATGGTGTTTGTCAACCATGTTAAGTCCTGAGTCCAATTCCTACTACTAAGGGGAGAAAAAAGGGGGAAAGAAAGTAGTAGACTTAAAAGTGAAATGCCAGCTTTGTCCGGTGGTTTTACTACTTCTCTAAATATCAATCTTTCAACACCCTGGTTTCATAAGCTGTGCAACCTGGGACATAATACTCAACCTCTCATAGGTAATTTCATCTACAACACCAACCATTTTTAGCTAATGCTTAGCTATCAATGTATACAAATTAACTAAACAGTCAATTTCCCATACAGAAGGTAAAAACGTATGGCAATACAAAGCCTTTTACAGCTCACCATGCTTCACATTAAATCTAAGCAAAGAAAATTTACTTGCAAAAACAAAAGGCAATGAGCAGCACCAACCAAAATTACTTTAAGCCTAAAAAGATGCCAAGCTTAAATGTGTGGCAGGTACTGTAGTGTGGAAATCGGAAGGAATGCATGTTATGAATTAGAGCAGGAAATCGGCCACTGACTACACAGATTTTAGTTTCAATAGGGCTGGGTCAAAGAATGGTAGAGGTGTCAGACTATAGGTAGGTGTATAAGGTCTCAGGGAAACAAGACATTAACAATAAATTTTAGAATACTGCATAAAAAAATCACCCTCAAGGGATGAACCAGGCACACAGAAACTAGTTTGCCAGATAACTAGAAAACCTTTCAACTTTGCTTCCAAGGCTTCACGAAGAAAAGTTCTTTCTTGAGTTTAAGGAGTTTTTCTAAACTCTATTTTATGTGCATCTAAAATTTTATTTTAGGTATTCTGCCTACATGCATGTCTGTGTTAGGACCCCCTGGAACTGGAGTTACAGATAGTTGTGAGCCACCATGTGGGTGCTGAGAATTTAACCCAGGTCCTCAAGAAGAGCATCAGTGCTCCTAACCCCTAAGCCAGCTCTCCAGCTCCGAGTTTAAGGTTTGAAAATAAACTATCAATAAGTTCTAGAATAAAAACTCCTAAAAATCAACAGCAAAGACTTCTTGGCACTCCATATGTCCAACTACTTCTTCTGTCTATGAAGAGTGCCATTTTCTTAGAACCAAAATTATACTTTTGGGAAAATACAAGCTCATTAGCATGTGTTTATCACAATAAGAGGAAGACTAATTCACCAGAGAGATGACTAGTTCTTAACTCTCTCCATTCTGCAAGGATTGGTGTAATCCTTCCTGTTGTTCTTGTCATTCCAGAGATTTCCAGCGTACTTTCAGGTTCAATTCCAACCTATTAAACTAGATCCTGCATTTTGGGTTACTACGGTTGATCTCTATCTAGAAACTATAACCTGTATTACAAAGTCAGCTGAACTGAATGCATTACGAACATTTAAAGCATTTTCTAAATAGCACTCAAAATGGCTGTTTTTTTTTTTTTTTTAAATCTAGCGTAACTGAATAAATGTATGTCTCCATGGCTTCAGTGAACACAAACACATCTTCATCCTGTCCACACCAAGGCTTCCTCGATCATTTCTTCTACAACTATAGCAATTATTTTATGTGCATCAAAACCAATCTAAGTTATTTCTGTAGGAAAAAGGGGGTTCTTTATTCTGACAGAATGGCACCTGATTCTAAAATCCTTGAGTCAAAAGAGAAACAAGTAGAGGAACAAAACTTCGCAGAAATCAGGACCCTGACTGAAAGCCCACACTCTAGCTTAAGCTACAAGTTTCTACATTATAATGGAGCCAAAGAAAATTCTTATTTTTGAGCCTAATAAAAACCTTCAGGTTCATAGACTGACTTAAACACACTCAAGACATTTTCTACTCTTTACATCTTGTGTCACCAGTAGTCAACAGCACACATTCCTTCCAATACATGACTTCCCAATAAAAATATAGTGACTGCATGCAAAATTCTATATACATAGGTGTCTAAAGGATATTTTCTCTTTAACAGAGTCCTCACAAACTAAAGTCTTATGAAGTTACTAGCATAGTTGTCGATGTATCTATCAATGATACATTTAACTATAAAAACTTACTGGGGACAAGAACCACTGTAAGATATAAATTCTAATTTTCCAGTAAAAAATTAAATCCTATCCTGCTAAACTAAAAAAATATGTTACTACACAACTTGGAGTGTCAACTACATGCCTATAATTTATATCCTGTTCCCCCTTACAAAGAACAAATTCAGTCAGCATATTAAAATTCATTGGTTAAAAAATACATATCAAAACACAAAAAATTCACCAAAGTTAAATGAATGCTAGCTCTCCCCAAGGTGAACTCTCCCCACACCCAAGCAGGCTGGAGGTTTCAGTTGGCAGGGATCCCCAACTACTGTTTAAGATGTCACCTTGCCTCCTGGACACACCCATTGCTGTAACCATTTGGCAAGGGAGTAAAATAAGTATTGCAAATTATCGTCCTCATTAATTTTTTTAACAGGAAAGACGAGGAGGCTCTTATTTTAAATCCTTTCTAAAATCTCCTGCTCTCTTGTACACTCTTTAAGTGTGCAGTTACTGACGGCCATTATTGTAGAAATGAACTGTCTCTAAGAACTAAGATCAGATGACAACTTCTACTCTGAAACACAAGTCCTTTTCAAGGAAAGCTGAGTGTGGTAGAGGTTAACAGGAGTGCACCTGAGTACTCAAGAATTTAGCGACCCGCCCCTTAATTGCTACTTTCACTAGCTCGCTGTGGGCAGAAGACGCCTTTAAGACCCTTACTGAAGTTGGCTGCTTTCCCTTAACGAGCTGTATTATTTGGAGAAAGCGCCCGACTTCCAGCATAAAACTTGTATTCTTCAACGATTAAAGAAAAAAAGAAGACGAAGAAAAAAAAATGTTAAGCATCCAGTCTGGAAGACAACACCAGATGGAGTGGAACGAGCAGCCCTGCGCGGAGGGGGGTGGGGGACTGCTGGGGTCCCCTCCCCCGCCCATCCCCGCAGCGCCGCGGGCCGCCCAGACCTCCGCAGTCCTGCAGGTGCCAGCGCAGCAGCTGGGGCGCGAGCCGAGCCGAGCCGAGCCGAGCCGAGCCAAGCCACGTCGGGCGGCGGCTCCGAGCCCCGCGCGGGCGCCCACCCCACCCTACCCCACCCCACCCCACGTCAGCGGCTGCGCCCCCGGCCCGGCCGGCCCGCGGCGGCCTCGCGGGGATGCGGGCTAACGGCGCCCGCTCGCCTCGGGGCCCCGCGCCGCGCTCCTCCCCACCCCACCCCACCCCCCGCGCATGGCGGCCGGGCGGACAAAGGCGCTTCCTGGCGCCCGCGCTCGGCGGTGGCCGTTGGCGGTTTGAATCCGGCCCCGGGGCTGACCTTTGGCGCCGCCTCAGCCGCAGCGCCTCGTGCTTGCTCTCCCGACCGACCCCACCGCCCCGCACCCCAGACCCATCCTTCCCCGGCTAAGCCCCGCAACGGTCCCCCGACTCATCTAAGGGAACCCGAGAGGACCCGGGTGGGGGACACCTGCGACATAAGTGTCGCGAGGGCCTCCTGGCCTTTTCTGTGCCATCCCTCTGGCGAAAACAGCACCTCGACGGTTCAGAGAGGGGAGGTCCCCTCTTTAGTCAATCCGCTTCAGCATCTTCCCCCGACCGGGGCAGCGCCCGTCCGCCCGCCGGCCGGCCGCTCAGTACGCACTCACCATGCTGCAAGGGATACCGGTTTCCGAGACGCGACCAGACAACCGCTCGACTCGCTCGCTCCACTCGGACTAATTCTCCTCCTCTGCCCCCAGCTCCTCATAAACACCTCCCTGCGCCTCCCTCCGCCAGATCCCTCCGCCTCATGCCAGATAACGGAACATAGCGAACGAGTCCCGGCCAGCCCCCGCCCCCACAACCCTCCGGTAGACCCCTTTCTCCGCAGTCACTGGGCAGACACGCCAGAGATAAAGGGGAGCAGGGGGACGGATGACGTAAGTGGGTTTCACGCCCAGGCAAGCCGTTCAAAGGCCGGGGGAACCGCGCCGGGGAGGCGCTACTTTGCGGCGCGGAGGAGCACCTCGGTGGCGACACACACTGCGAGAATCGTTGAGCTCGCTGCTGATTGGCTGGTTTGTACCTGCAATGCGTCACTTTCTCTCGCAGCCGGAACGCGGTGCGGCTTCTGCTGTTGCTGCTCGCGCCCCGCTGTCCTGGCAACTGCGCCAGGAGGCGGCGTGGCTCTCTTTGCGCTTGGCTGGAGGACCTTCTTCCATCCGTCCTCCCTGCCACAGGCACACGCACGGTATGGAGGTATTGACAAAAACAACATGGGCCAATAAAAAAAAAAAAAACTGAAGGACCCCCAGTAAGCACCCACCCGGCGCCCAACTTCTCAGCGTTGCTGCATAAGGAGGCCAGTCGTTTTCCATTTCACGGTGCAGAACCTATGCAGCTCAGCTGACAAACTAATCAGAAAGGGCCTTCCTGTTTATGCTTCCTCTTTGCTTTTCTTGCCTAACAGTAATTTATCAGAAAGCTACTCAAACCCACTGTATCAGAGAGTATGTGTTGTTGGTGTCCCCAAAGAGCCACTTTCAAATTAGAAGCCCAATGTAGACAACCAGAAAAGGATGTTGGGGGTTAAAGAGGAAATAAGGATTTCATCCTTAAAATACAGTGCCCAGAGACGATTGATGGTGCAACCAGAGAAGATTGATGGAACAACCACGGCCCAGAAAGAATTATGAAGATGGCGAAGGCAGAACTTGCCAGTGAAAAAAAGCATCACCACGCAAACCCTCGAAACGTGGAGAGCAACATTTTCTAAAAAGCAAGGCAAGATGAAACCTCAACTTCTGAAAAGAAGCCTGCCCTCACGATAGTTTCCTGTTCAGCAAGAACATTTCGGTGCTAACAGCTATATGCACCCGCTCAGAGAGCTTCAGTAGATTTTAACCTCCTTTACCTACACCTCACACCTTTAAACATATCTTGTAATGAAGCCAGAGCTGGGCCCTCTTTCAATCTTTATCTCAAACCAGACATTAAGCGGCCCTCTAATTAGCACTGACAAAGCTGACACCCTTTCAAACGAATGCCCACTCAGTGGGAAACAAAACAAAACAAAACAAAAACCCACCTCAGATTTCAGTTTCTGTTACCCTTGCCAATGTGGCCACCGGATAATATTGAAAGGGAGGAAAGCTAATTAACCTTATCCTACAATGAGATAAATATCATTAAGTGAGAATACTACTTTAAAATGAGCACCTTTCCTCAAGAATCTTCGGCCACCGTTCCAGGGCACCACATTCTGGGAAATTCCAAGGTTTTCCAAGATATACCTCAGAAACTTGTCTGTGACTCCTCCTCAGATCTTCAGATGGAAGACCTACTAATGATTTTTTTTTTTTTTGTCTTTCAGCTGACTCACTAAAAATATTCTTTCTTTACACAGTACCCATTAGCATGCAGTGATTTTACATATGAAATTTTTAATGATGGGAAATTGAATGACAAAATGAATAATCACCTAGGGAAGGAATTTTTAAGAGGATTGGTGCATAATGTATGATAAGTAACGCACAGACATGTGCCTAGAGAGATGCAGTACTGCTTGTTAGCAAGTACATAGAAATAATTTTTTAAAAAGTAGAGGCTAGAGGAAAGTTCTTCCACGTTTCTTAGGGTGGATTTTGGTAAAGCCTTTCTTGCATAATCTTCCTTGTTGACCTCTCAAGAAGAGAAAGAAAAGTCAAGGGTTACATTTAAAGCCATTGCGGTTTATGTGTGTTTGAGACTGTTCCAAGTCAATTTATTTATAGAGCACTTGTCTTCCGAAATATGACAGAGAGCTCCGCCTAACCCTGACAGTTGTCAGTGAAAAGCAGAGTCAGCGAAGACCGTGTATCAGAGCCTTGAACCTATCTTTTTTCTGCCTGGTTCCCACGGTGAGATCTCCACCTTTGTCCATCTTGGGAAAAAATAAGATTGTACTTCCTCACCACTGCTTCTTCCTCATTTTCTGAATTGAGATAATACAAGCCTTATCTTTGGATAACTTCCTTTCCCTAGCTTCCTTCTTTTGCCAGTTTTGCTAGTTAACAGGGAAACAAACAAATATAATATCATTCGTGAATATAGCCTATGGGTTTCTGAACAAATTGAAAACATTAAGTCCTACTTTTTCCAGGGCATGGATCATATGTAAGTAGCCAATATCTCTTCTATGATCTAGGATGGAGTTGGGAGGGTAGGACAGAAACCACGCTCTTTTATGGTTCAGACTAGTCACCCAGCTGGAGAAGGCGATGCTGGCTTCCCTTTAATGAGGCAAAGCAGGACTAAGACGATGTGACAGTTAGCTTTCCATCACCAGTGACAAAACGCCTCAACTCAAGAAAGTGCCATGGCTGCTGCTGCTGTGGCTGCTGCTGCTGTGGCTGCTGCTGCTGCTGCTGCTGCGGCTGCTGAGCTGCTGCGGTGGCGGCAGAGGCAGCGGCAGTGGGCGGCTGTGGCTTCACACTCACCTGTCCCTGCTGTTTCCAGGCCTTTGTGGAAGAAAGCGTCCTGGAAGCCTCAGGAGCAAGAACGAAGCTCTTAGCTGCCAAAAGGCAGAGAGAACCTAACTTTATAATCAAGCCTCTCTCCACCTCCCAAAGCCATTAATTCATGCAGCCATGAAAGAATCAATCTATTCAGGAACTCAGAGCCCTCGTGATCCAATCACCTCTAAAGGTCCCACACTGCAGTGTTGCCTTGAATACTGTGCCTGCCACACATGAGCTGTTATAGAATACTTATGATCCAATCCAGGGCTGGAGAGATGGCTCAACAGTCAAGAGCTCTATCTAGCTCTTCTTTCGGAGGACTAGAGTTTAGTTCTCAGCACCCATGTTGGGCAGCTGCAGAGAAGCCAGTGCCCTCTTCTGGCCTCTGCAAGCACAGATACTCATATGTGTGCAAGAGTACACACACACACACACACACACACACACATACCTCAAAAGCCTAACCACTAACAGACAGGAACACAGCCAGATCATGTTTTGCCTACTGCCTTCTCAGCTCAGTGAGGGCTGAAAGTTTAAGAACTGACTCATCACATGACCCTAAAGGTCTTATGCTCAGCTCACACACACAGGAAAAGTTGAGGCCCTTCTAATTTGATGTTGACAAACTGCTATTCTTTTATTTGCTCATCAAAAAAAGTGTTGAATATTACTTTCCGATGCCTTTCCAATTGGGCTGCTTAGAACTGATGGGTTTGCTGAGATGTTGAACATTTGGTGTTAAAACCAAATGCTTTCAGGAATGTTGGGGTGTTTGGTCATCCTAAAATCTTTGACCACTCATTCAATAAATATCAACACAGGTTAGGAATTTAGCTTAGTGGTAGAGTACTGTTCGGTCCTCAGCTCCAGAAAGAAAAACAAAATAAATAGCCTATTAGACACACTATACATGTTGTGATGAAACTGAGCACTGCCAGCCATGGAAGATAAACTCACTGGGGCGAGGGAGGGAGCAGCATCATGCTTAATAACTTAGTGCATTTTCTGATGATACAGCAGATAGGTCAGATTAAGTAAATTACAAGGAACACAAGTTCATCTCATAGTTCCAGAGCTGGGAGTCCAAGAACACAGTTCCAGCACTCAGTGGGGGATACGGACCTTCTGGCTCCACCATAACATGGCGGAGGGCTTCACTAGGTGACACAGACCAAACATGCTGAGTCCAAGAACACAGTTCCA
>NW_022196912.1:5781284-5787343 GCF_008632895.1 Mastomys coucha | reverse complement strand
GACCAAACATGCTGAGTCCAAGAACACAGTTCCAGCACTCAGCGTGGGATACGGACCTTCTGGCTCCACCATAACATGGCAGAGGGCTTCACTAGGTGACACAGACCAAACATGCTGAGTCCAAGAACACAGTTCCAGCACTCAGCGTGGGATACGGACCTTCTGGCTCCATCATAACATGGCGGAGGGCTTCACTAGGTGACACAGACCAAACATGCTAGTTTGTTTGTATCTTCTTATACAGCCACTAAAGGCATCCTGATCCGATCTAATACTACTTCCTGAAGACCTGCCTCCAATTTCCAGTAACATGGATTTGGGGGTTAAATGTCCACATGTAAGTGTTTAGAGGGCACATCCAAATTATAGTACACAGGAATGTGGATAGTGGTGGGATGGGGAGAGGGGTGCTTTAGGCCCTGTGAGAAAGGACAAAGGAATGGGAGATGTGGTCATTACCTCGGCTAGCATCCATTATCTTCAGAGCGAATGTGTATCCCTGGAGAGTAGACTGAGGAAAGAGCCTACCATTTGGCCATTTGAGCAGGGAATTTTCCAACCCTGAGGAAATGGATAACCTTGAATGTGTGTATGCTGGGGTTTGATCTAGGTAGTAGACTGAAAGTTCCCCTGAGTACTGTGTGAGCAGGTATCTAGAGGAGAACCACAGTGGGCCTTCACAAGGTAGGTCCTATCTAGAGATCCTGAAAACACTGTGGTCCTGCTCCTGGGGGCCCTAAAACAACCATATCCCAAACCGAAGCCAAACCTTCCAGTCCAGCCAGTCTTTTCTAGTTTCCTTAAAAAGAGCCCCCACCCCTGTCACTCTCCTTTATGCATCCATGTGCTGAGACCTCTCTCATGTGCTTGTCTTTGCTGGTGTTGCTCCCTGTTTTCTTTCTACTGAATACTGGCTCACACCTGGACGAAGGCTTATACACATATCCCTACCCTACAACGTCTTCCTAATTCCACCAGTCCTGCCTTACCAGCTCAAAGAGAAATAATCATTTTCTTTTTTTTTTTATCATTTTCTTAAAATATCTTTTAAATGTAGATGAATGAGAGATGAAGAAGGGATTTTAAGAGGGTGGAGGGGGATGGGGACAGATGGAGGAAAAAATAGAAGGTAATGAAACTCATGTGGGAGTTACTGGGAAAAAGAACTGGGCCAGCAAGAGGGGAGGGGGCAGGAGAAATGGAAGGGGGCGGTGGAGGAAGATGACTAAGATAAGGTATAGTGTTGTGTATATGAAGATGCCAAAATGAAACCCATCACTTTGGGTAAGACCTTGATGCCTACCGATGACCCCAGTATTAGGAGGCAGAGACAAACAGACCCTGAGCATTCATTGGTCAACCAATCTAACTGAAACATGAGCTTCTGGTTCAAGGAGACACCCTGCTTCAAAGAAACTAGGCAGAGTAACAGGGCAAGACACCCTACATCCTCCTCTGGTTTCCAGAGTGACAGAGACACACAGATACACAGGCACACATACTCACACACAGAGAGGAATGCATGCACACACACAGAAAACACCACTTTGTATGCTAACCAACAAAGCAGTTTCAAACAAAACAAGTTTACTAGATACAGTTATGTACACTCCCCCCCCCCTTTTTTTTTCTTTTTGATAGGGTCTCACTTTGTAGCTCTGGCTCTCCTGGAACTTGCTACTTAAACCAGGCTGGCCTCAGACTCAAGGAGATCCACCTGCCTCAGAAGTGCTGGAAGTCCTGAAATCAAAGGCATGCACCATCGCACTCCGCCTTATGGTTTTTGTTGCTGTTTTGGTTTGCTTTGGGTTTTATCATTGTGGATATTATGCTATTTTTAAATTGGGATTTTAATTGTTTTTGTCTCTAGTCTTCCTTAGAGAATATATTAGCATCATGAAATTAAGAATTAAAGCATCTAACCACCAGATAATTAAGCTAAAAAAAAAACTGTGCTTTCATTCAGTGAATGATTGTATAGAAAAGGAGTGATTTTGTTATGTCATTGGCAGCAAATAAGACTGAATGGAGACATGCCTTTCTGCAAAAGTACCTCAGATTTTTGCCTCATTTTCTTTGTACTGGCTTGGGTTTGTTTCTTTGTATTTGGTTTGGTTTAGCTTTTCATTGGTTCTTTGTGAACCAATCATGATTTCACATCATGAACCCAAATCCAACTCTTCTCTCTCCCCTGTGTACTCCCACTCCACCCTTGCAACCTCCCTTAACAGAGAAAGGGAATCTCATTGTGGAAGCTGGAATCTCATTGTGGAAGCTGTAGTCTCATTGTGGAAGCTGTAGTCTCATTGTGGAAGCTGTAGTCTCATTGTGGAAGCTGTAGTCTCGTTGTGGAAGCTGGAATCTCATTGTGAAAGCTGGAATCTCATTGTGGAAGCTGGAATCTCATTGTGGGAGCTGGAATCTCACTGTGGAAGCTGTAGTGCTTGACAGTGTATCCCACAGAATACCCCTTTGTCCACATTTCTGTTTTGGTTTGGTTTTTTGTTTTTTTTGTTTGTTTGTTTGTTTGTTTTGTTTTGTTTTTGAGACAGGGTTTTTCTGTATAGCCCTGTCTGTCCTGGAACTCTGTAGCCCAGGCTGGCCTCGAACTCAGAAATCCACCTGCCTCTGCCTCCCATGTGCTGGGATTAAAGGTGTGTGCCACCACTGCTCGGCCCACATTTCTTTGTAGTGAGTCCTTGCACTGATTCGAAGCCTCTGGCTTCTGCTACTCTATCAACACTGGATCCTCATGGGGACTCCTCTTGGATATCCAGTTGTTGCCCTGTGTCGTGGAGATCCTGAAGCTTTAGATCTGTAGGACCGCCAACTAGTCCATGGGGTAGATGTTGGGGTAGCCCAATTGAAAGCCCTGGATCTGGACCCGAGAGCCATCTGAGCTGGTCAGGGCACCAGCTCTCTTGCTTTCATCCCCTCAGGGCCAGCTCACCAGCAAGCCCAACATCAGAGCCAACTCTACCCTGCTGTCCAGGTGAAGTGCAGGGTCTGCTCTATGGGGTGTTGTAGCCAGTGAGGGACATTGCCTGCTCTCATGACCCCAGGGCCAGCTCTCCTGCCCTGCCATAGATGATGAAAGAGGAGAGGAGGTTTTCTCTCTCTTTCATTCCCAGCACACTCGGGGCAAAACTGGCTCTTGGCTCTTACCCCCTCAGGGCCTGCTCATCTGCAACCCCCATCCAGGGACAGCTCTACTGCTGCCCAGATAAGGGGCAGACCATCTTAGGCCCCATGGCACCAGTCTGGTGGTTGTCTAGGACTCCCTCCTTTCCCCACTCATTGACTGGCCTAAGAGGGTTGTCTGTCTTGGGCTCACTCCTGCCTAGGACCAGCAATGGCAGGCAGGATTCTTCTAGTCTCTGGCTTGCTCCCTGTCCTGGGACTGTATCTGGGCCTGTATGGGGCTGCTCTGGTGGCTGTCTCAGGCTTTTTTTTTTTTTTTTCAGGGAATGTTAGCCTACTAATCATTCAAATGTTCATAAGTCAGAACACTGGGTGTAGACACAGCCTCTCTCCTCTCTGCCACCTACTGATACATACATGTGCCACAGCAGCCATACACGCAACACCTCTATGGGCAGGTTAGCTTGGTGCTTTTGATGCTTTTAGACTGGTGGGTACATCTTGGGATGTCTGTCCTCAAGACATGAAGGTTGACATTTAGAGACGGCTCTCCTCTTTCTTCCTCTCATTGATTGTCCAGTCAGAGTTTCTAGGCTCCCCTCGTGGGACTAGAGGGAATCACTGTCTGCTTTGAGAAGCTTTTAAACATTCTAACTGGATGGAGGAAACATTAGTTTTGACTGCAGGTTTTCTTCCACGCTCACTTGACTGCACCGCTTTTGGAATTGTGGTGAGGCACTATGTCATGACCCCTAAAGCTCACGACAAAGTACATCTATGTTCACGTCATGCTGACACAAACGAGAAGAGGGGTCTGGGTCACAAAGTCCCCTCTCTGAATTGTTCCTGAAAGTGTTTTTATAGTTTCTATTTTTTTCCCTAAGGATTCAACAAAGGTTTTATTTTACAACAGTGTGTCTCTTTAGACCATTTGGTTTTTTTCTTATTTGTTTGTTTGTTCGTTTCAGACAAGGTCTCACTATATAGCCTTAGCTAGCCTGGAACTCACTGTAGAATAAGCTGGTCTCAAATTCATAGAAAGTCACCTACTTCTGCCTCTTGAATGCTGGGACTAAATATTTGCCCTTTTTATTTTAATTCTCTTAATTAGGTCAATGTATTATTTAGGGTTCTCTAGAGTCACAGAACTTATGGAGTGTCTTGGTATATTAAGGGAAATGATTAGAATGGCTCACAGTCTGCAGTCCAACTAACCCAACAATGGGCAGCTGTGAATGGAAAGTCCAAGAGTGTAATAATTGCTCAGACCCACAAGGTTAGTTGTTTCAGCTGGTCTTCTGTAGAAGCTGGAATCCCGAGGAAGTAGGTTCCAACAGATGTGCTGGCAAGTAAGTACAAGCAGGTGAAGAAGAGTGAGTCTTCCTTCTTCCAGTGTCCTTATGCAGGCCTCCAGCAAAAAATAAGGCCCAGATTAAAAGTATGGACCCCATTCCTGGACTTGGAACTTGCTCTGTCCCAGGCTGGCCTTGAACTCAGAGATCTGCCTGCCTCTCCCTCCTGGGATTAAAGGCATGTACTACCATGCCTGGGCCTAAGCTTTTCATGGCCACTATGCCTCAAGATCCAGATCAAAAGCCTGTGTCTTACAGCCTCACTATCTGAATCACAGGCGTGCCCTCCGCTTCTGGATTGTAGTTCATTCCAGATGTCATCAAGCTGACAACCAGAAATAATAGCCACTACACTTAATGTTCTCACAGTTTTTGTGTTTTCTTTGTGTGTGCGCGTGTGTGAATAACCATTTTTGTTTTTTTTTTTAACTTTTATTGCATTATCAGAAAAGTTACATGATTTCAATTTATCTGAATTTGTTAACATTTAAAAACATATTTTAATTAAATAGAATTGAATCACATTCTTGTTCCCCTTTTGTACCACCACTCCTCCCATAGACCCCCCTTCAATACCTATAATATATTTTTGTCATATTCCTTAAAATTTATAAAATATTATAAAAATAAAATAAGTATTATAAAAGTTGTTTGATATAAAACAACAATAGATTTAACAGTCTTATGTAGATGCTCATCTAGAGCAATAGTGAAAATACATTTTTCTCAATATAAATTTTAAATAACTCCAAACATATTAGCTGTATACTTAAAAATAATACATCACTACTAGTATTTTCTTAAATGAACATGAGTATATAAAGTCTTTTTGTTTGTTTTGTATTTAGTAGAGTTTAAAATCTTGGCTCTTACTGTGGTACAAGCCCAAAATAAGAACAATTTTTAGACATTGGGTTTCATTGTAATAAGGCTGTATTTCAATGACCCTCACATCACCAAAGGATTTTACCTCCATTGTAGCTAAGCTGAGAGTTGATAGTTCTGCTGCACCAATTGTAGGCTCCATTTTTGGATACAGACTTTCTGCTATGGTCAAAGCTATTTGACTTGAGTGAGTGACTTCATTCTTAGCCCACAGAGAACAGGTTACATTCATTTAAGAAATGGTGTAGGTATTAAGATGGTCTATCCATAAGGTCATTCACCAACTGTCTCAATGAACAATGGTTCTGCTTGGAGGGTGGTACAGACTTTAAGTGAGGATAAGAATTTGGTTCATTAGCTGTGATAATATGGAAAAGCATTCATCTCAGAGAAAGAATAACTTATAAAGTCCTCTTCTTCAAACTTGATAAGAGTTACAAATGTCAAGCAAAGCATTCAGTCTCACTTTGTTGTTCTCTTACAAGCCACCTCCCTAGTTAATCATCTATGTTTCTTTTGGTTATATAAATACTTTTGAAATATATAAGCTGTTCTGAAAACCATAGCATAGTGTAAAAACATGAAATAAACAATACTACTAATAGAAGAGGCTGAGAAGCAAGATTTCAAGACCCTTATGTTGTACACAGCCAGAAACTGTCACAAACAAGCTGAAAGTAT
>NW_022196912.1:5766182-5779353 GCF_008632895.1 Mastomys coucha | reverse complement strand
GACCCCAGCCCAGACAGACTGGAAGGAACCCAAGTCACTGGGCTGGCGGAGTTCCTGTGTGCCTGGTCAAGCTGGTCCTGTTTTTGTGTTTTTTAATTGTGATATTGCTATTTCTGCCTCCACGAACACCAGGCAAACACTTTACCAACTAAGCCCCACCCCTAGTCCCCAACCATGATATGTCTGCAAAACTCAATATAGTTTACCAGTAAAATGTCCATATTCTAGGTCTGTTCATTTCCTTAGAGCATCTTTGACTTTGTTCGTCTATTTCTTGTATTTCTGATAACCTAGAATATAGTTCTAAAGACTTGACAAGATTCAAGCTGGGGAAAACATTTTATGTGAATTGTTTACATATTCCACAGAATATCATCTAAGGAGCATATGAGAACATTGTTCCCCTAGGAATGATGGTAAATTTGATCACTTAAGATGGCAGATCACTGGATATACTTTCCACTTTTAATTAATAAACAGTTTGTGGGCCAACACTCTGTCCCTGTATAGATATTTTATCTCTGTCCCTGTTTAGATATTTATAGATATTTACTGATTCTATTGTCTATTAACGATTCCTGCCTATGCCAAAGATAATACTGTGGGTTAGAAAATGAAGTTTTTCTAGTATAGGACCACTCACTCTGTATGTCTTACCTAGAATTCTTATAAAGAAGCACTTTCCTTAGCCCTCTGTTCTTTTATGAAACATTACTGAATGGTGTAATTTTGGGGCCCTCCCCATCCCATCAATGTCATAGTTTTTGATGCATGGGTCACCCAATTGGGCTAGTGTGCACAATTTGAATCAGCTCCTATGTACGTCTTTTTGCCACGGCTCTATCAATCTTCGGGTTCTCTTTTGCTTTCTGGTACAAAATATTCCAAGTGCATCCCATATTCTCTCTGACCACTCCTAGAGCAGCCATCTTTTTCAGGGATCCTCAGGGACTTTACATGTATCTTCTATTCCTCACTTTAAACACATCGAGGGTCGATACTGTGTTAAGACTACCAACAGGTTTTCTTCCTGTTCATCAGTGCTTGCCTGTCTTTCTGTTGCTCCTCACAAAGATAGCTTTTATCCTGGTGCCTTGATCTCTAGGCACTCTGAGTGGCCCTGAGGAGTTCTTTCAGTCTTTCCAAATACTGCCTCATTTGAGGGACCCCTGAGCCCAACTGGAAAACAGTCTCACAAAGCCCATGGGAAGCCTGTGGGAGAAGCCTTTGAGGGGCAGGGCTTGGAGGAGGAATGACTTCTATGCGCAGATGCATCAGAACTTCCTCTGCAGATGCCTCATCTCCTCACAGCTCAGCTCTCACCACGTGCTCGCAGCCTGGCTGCTTTGTGCTCACAGCTCAGCTCTCACCGTGCTCCCAGCCTGGCTGTTCTGTGCTCCTCCTGTCAGAGGCGACTGCAGAGGGATTAGGGGCTATGTTTTACTTTGGAGTTTAAGAATTTTTTTTTTTAATAGAAGAAAATAAAATACAAGTGGATGTTCCTATCCTAAATGTAAATGCAAAAGTCTATAAATATAAAACTAAACTATAATCCAAGGTAACATGTATGATTTAGGAATATAGAGTGTAAAAGTGTGTGTGTGTGTTGGTAGTCTAAAAACTTTGAAGGGCAAGATTTAAATTCAAGGGGATTTTTGTTGTTTGTTCTTTGTTTGTCTGGGGTTATTCTGTTTTGTTTGGGTGTGTAGGGTGGTGGTGGGAAAACAGTCCAGCAGCTAAGAGCGCCTGCTACTCTTGCAAAGGACCCAGGTTCAGTTCCTAATGTTCACATGGAAACTCAAACTGTCTTTAACTCCAATCCCTGGAGAGTCAAGATCACCTTCTGGCCTCTGCACATATTCATGCGCATAGTGTACTTACATGTAGGTAAGATACTCACAGACATTAAATTAAATAGAAAATTCATTGTTTTTAGAATACAGGTACAGATAACAGAGAGAAATGATCTCTTGTCAGGTAGAAAGTAGAAATTAGTTCTAAGAAAGCAGTTTGACTGCTGAGAGTCTGACCAAAACCTTAAGTTTATGCAAAGTTTGCAGATCCCACTAAAATAAGCTACTATGTATTGTTATATTTATATATGTATAAACAAGCTGTCAGTAACTAGAAAACCTGAAAAATTTTATATATGCCATATCCTAAATGTAGGAATGGACACCTACAAGATATAAAGACAAAGAAGATAACCAGAGGCTTCCACCCAGACAGGCAAAGCCAGACTTTATTAAGATTACGGCCAGGCCGTAGTGGCGCACGCCTTTAATCCCAGCACTTGGGAGGCAGAGGCAGGTGGATCTCTGAGTTTGAGGCCAGGCTGGTCTACAGAGTGAGTTTCAAGACAGCCAGGGCTACACAGAGAAACCCTGTCTCGAAAAACAAAACAAAACAAACAAACAAAAAGATTATGAATAAAAGCCAGGGAAAATAGCAACACCTAAAATCTTAACACTTGTGGGCAAAGGCAGAAGAGTCAATACTTCAAGACAAGGCTAGCCTGTTTTATATAGTGAATTTGAGTCCAGCCAGGGATGCGTTTCAAAAAAACAAAAACAAAAACAAAAGAATGAAAACCTTAAGAATACAATTTCCAAATGAACTGTAAATGGTCTCTAGAGAGATTCTTTGAGCTGTTGTTTTCTTGAATAAAACATGACTTACCCAGGAGGGTTAAGTAGCCCGTGTATATGGTATTGAAGGTTGCTCTGTTCTCCTGGCATGCATGTAATGGATCTGGTGTAATGCCTGGCTATAGATGAGATCAGAAGTAAGCTTATCTGAAACATCTTGGAAGAAAGAGAATTACTTTTCACCGAAGAGGGAAATGATCAATTTTAATTCCTTGGGGGTTTAAGAGGAAAAGAGGAATGTAGGCTCTGAAGAGAAGACTTAAATGCATGCCAGGCTATTTCCAGGTCTCACTCACCCTCTGCCTCAAGGGCCAGCCAGCCCCCTAAGACCTTAGCTTGACTTGATTTCTTGTGGTAGTCTAGGCTAACTCATTCTCGAGGCACAACAAATTCAAGAGTGCATACTTTAACTATGTGTCTTTTACTACAGAATTATTGAAGCAGCTTAAAACCCTAATGACAATAAATGTCAATTTAATTTGCACACCCAGGCCTTTTGTTAGATTCTGCTTTTAGTTTTCTGAACTGGGAGGGAGGAAGGGGGTGTTAGCATAAGCTGGCAATTCCAGTTCCCAGAAGGCTGAGAGAGGGTGATAGCCTGAAGTTTAAGGCCAGCCTGGTCTACATATCCAGTTCTAGGTTAGCCAAGGCTATATAAGGAGATCGTTTGAAGGAAAAAAAACTAATTTGAAAAATTGAGGTAAATTTTAAAAGCCGAAGGTTGTTACATTGTTGACTGGACACAATGTTGCCATTAGCAGCTCAGACTCATTTCTTCTGAGACTGACATTTGATGATGATTGCAGCTGCTAGAATTTTACATGGTTCATTCTGGAGATCATGGTACAATAAAAGAACCACACAAAGGAACTTTCCTAGAGAGGTAGGAGGATCTCTTCAGACATTAACATTTCTAGCCCTTTTCACAACAGCTTTAATATATTAAAGAATACTAATTGGCCTTGAGGGAATTGAAAGAAATGGCCTTCCAAGGACCTTCCCAGCCCTAGCTCTGAAATACCCAACCCAGACACCAATGCCCCTTGGAACGTTTACTATTATACACTGCAGCCCTTGGGGGAAGCGCAGGGCACTGCCCTCCTGCAGCCTGCCTCTCCCTGCAAGGCTCTGCTCTGTGTAATTTTCTAAATTGAAAATGTTGTCTTTTCCTCTCAACCCCCCACCTCTGAGGGCAGTATATTGGTAGTTCAACAGTATGCAATGAGCTAAAACGCCTGTCAGTCTGTCACTATGCCACAAAAGCAAAGGCCAGGGACGAGTCCCCGCCATGACCCACAGCAGCTCTCAAGCCTTTCGAAGCAGTCTGTTGTGGACAGCAGACACTTCTAAAGGGAACTAGAATTACCATTCCAGTGATAAACTGCCATACAAACAGACATTCTCTTATGGTTCACTGAAGTGCAGGTCTTAAGAGGTTATGCATTCAGTCTCAGGGTTTATTAAAGAGAGTGAAGACAGATAGATCAGAGAACAAATCCAACACTGAACATCAGAGATGCCAAGCACAACAGAATAAAACTTCCAATATTAATATACAGGCTCCAACCCACAGGGCAAAACCATGTTTTATTCAAGAAAACAACAAATCAAGTAATCTCTCTATAGAAAGCCATTTACAGCTCATTTGGAAATTGGATTCATAAACTTTAATAAAGGCTGTTTATATCCATGATGAAGCAGTTTTGAATAAATAAAACTGAAAGCAATGATAAATTAGCCCCTCGGCCTTTGTGTGGTTATTACGCTGTAATCATTCAGACCCACGGAAGTCAAATTTGTTTTGCCAGTTTCCTAAAATTCAAACCAAATGAGCGCTTGGTTTTTACACAAAACCAATTCATATTCTTAAGTGACAGCAAGAAAAATTAATATTATACTGCTGCTCCTTATCCAGGGGCTTTACCAAATGTGATGATGATTTTAGATGTAAATTCTAAACACATGCTCCGATCCTCTTAAAATGCCAAGGAAACAAGCTGACCCTGGGGAACACGCCATACCCACCAAGATGCTAAAAAGGGAAGCCCAGGGCCTGCTTAGAACATAAAGAGCCAGGCTTGAATGGTATGGAAAAATGTGGATGACAAAGCCCTTTCCACTTAACCATCACAGCTCATCAACATCGTGGAATCAGTCGGTGGCTGGAAGCAGGTGGAGGTCTTGCTGTCTCCACTTGGCACTATTAGCTGCAGACCAGCGAGGACGCTGTTTAACCAAGTCCCCAGAACAACAGGATTCTGCCCTTGGCAGAGGCCCGATTTCGGTTGAATCTCCCTGCTTCCTGCTACAAACCTTCCTACTGATCCACTCTCAGGTTCCTGGGATGGCAGCTTCCCCAGGAAATACAAAATACCTTCCTCTTGAGAGCTGCATACCCCCACATCTTTCTCAGGGGTAGGACTAGGAGGCTTCCAAGACACCAGTCCTGCTGTCCACCTGACTAAATGACTTGACGGTAGTAGCGTCTTTGCTGTTTGGAACGCTATCTGAGGCCGCGTGGGACAGACTCGACACAGGCTTTCTATCTGCCAGGCAGTTTCCTTCATTCCACTCTGCCTTGTTTTCTGTTGAGAGGGCTGAAGGGAAGCGAGGCATGATGATTCCTCAGGGGGGAATGTGGGAGGAAAGGTAAACAGCGCATGTGAACTGCCAAGAGCTGCCCAGGACCAAGAAAGGAGCATTCTCTCCGTCTCAGTCACGGGGCAGATATTTCCCGAGCTGGCACTCTGTGCATAGCACAGGACGCAACTGAGCATGACTTTCAAGGATCTAGAGTTAGGACTACCGAGGCTTTTCAGCTTTCGCCTGGTTGAGCAGACAGGGACGGAGAAACAGATCTCAGAGGCAGGCAGCCCGAGCTGATGTGAATCCCTCGGCAACACAAGTAGCTGTGGCCTTTGAGTAGCTTCTCCGAGGTTTGATTTCCTCATCTACAGTAAAGGATAATAATGTTTATCTTGGAGTGTTACTAGGAGAATGAGAGAGTTCGTGCACATGGCTTGGTACCAAGTCATCCTCTCTTCACGATGCTGACCTCACGGTCCCAGACCTTCTCCGGGATAGCATATTTGTCATCCATCCAGTATTCTCCTTTCTCCGGGTACTTCTAGTTCCTCGTCGTCATTGTGAGGCCCAAGAAAGCAGGGGATATAGCTTGCTGACTTGCCAGCTCCTTATTTCCCTGTGGGGAGCAGTGGGTCTCCCTCTGACTCCTGAACCATTCTGAAAAGGAAGAGACGCTTGGCCCTTCCCCGAGCTCTCTCTCTCCTCTCTGTTGTTGTTCTCTGCTGCATTCCGGCTTGCAGCCAGCAAAAGCCCACATTTCCCTTCTTGGTATTTCTTATACTTCCACACTCCTCAGCCGAATGGAGGGGAAGAAATCAAGGCTGTGATAGCATCATGCTTCAGTAGCCCCAGCAGCCAATACACAGTCCCTTATGAGGAAGGGGACAGGCCATCAGCCAGCAGTTTCCAGTTACTCTGCAGCATTCCCTTCTCCTGGCATGAAACCAATGCAGTGTTCTGAAATTTATGGCATTTCTCAAGTACCATGCAGATGCATTTACAAAACAGAGCTCGCCTGATCCTCCAAATCCAGACACAGGCTACATCCTATTATAGCTCCAGCTTACAAATGTAAAAACTGGGGGATTCAAGAGGTTAAGAGGCTCCTCTAAGTCATAGCCAGAAGGCACTTCGGCTGGTATTCAAGGACCCCTGGCTGTCCTGATCACAAGTCCCACCCACTAGGCTTCAGCAGTCCTTCTCTCTAGCAGGTGGCAGGGAGGGAGGGGGCTCATGGCTTTGCACTTGTACTTCCGTTCGGTCCATTTTGTTTTCTGCCTTCACATTGCTTCAGCCTAATGAACCAATATCACATTATGCATTTCTCACTCTGCAGACATCTACTTGAGACTGGTTGCCTGCAAATCCAGAGTTGCAGCATTGCACTGACAGATTAACAGCCTGGCTTGGGGGTGAGTTTAAAATAGAATCTGAGATGATCTAAATCAAGGATCCTTAAGCAAAAGTTCAAGACAGGAGACTTGTGGGGAGGCTGCTGAGCCCTGAATTGTATGTACATATACATATGTATACGCATCTTCCTAAGACAACGGTCCAGAACTTCCACCAGATTCTCAGGTTTTGAACCCCAAAGGGTTAAGAACTGGACATGGCCTAGCTAAACCCAAAGCTCATACTGCCAGGCTTGCTCCTGGCTGTCCCATGAAGCAGCACAATTTGTGGTAGAGACATCCCAGAGCTAAATACCAGAAGCAGAATCTGAGCTCTGGATCTGGCAAATGTTTTAAAGACTCATGAATTATTAAAATGCTAATTAAGTCAGCCCTCACCAGAGAGTAGCTGTGTTTCCCCTCATGGCTGAGCTCACAGCTGAAACTTCAATCCATCCTGGATTGCAGGGCAAGGTCACTTGGGTCCACCCTTGCTAGTCTAAGGAGAGCTAGAACTAGACTGCTGTGTTTGTACCTGCCTGCTGTGCCTCAGTGTATGAACCTGGAGGTTCCAACCCATTTTCTCCTCTCTGCCCACTAAGATTCAGGCAGTTCTCCAGGGAGCTCATTGCTACACTAAGCCGGCACCTCTTCTTCTGTTGGGCACACTGGCCTATGTCAGCCATGAGTGTTCCTTCATCTTCTCCCCTTGTCAGATTCACCTTCCCAACAGGACACTGTAAGTGAGTGGCCTGGAGCCACAACTGTTCTGTGATCCTCAAACAAGGTTGTGCTGGAAGGTCACACTGCCTTTCCTTTGCTGGGTAAGTAGGATTGTTTGTGCCAAGCTAGCTATGTTTAAAAACTAGATTAAACAGGAAACCTTCTTCTTTCTACCACTCCCCAGTCATCGAAGATAATCACTGTTCAAGAAGTTCTCTTGTAAAATGGTGATGTAGAACCCATGTAGAATGAGAAACCACACAGTCACTCTGCCCCAAAGCCCCTCTTCCCCAGCTGTTGCCCTTAGGTGGCTCTGAGCTTTGGTAGGGCATACATACATCACCAGCCACATGTGCCGAGGCACCTCCATCCCAGGTCAGAGATCTCCTCCACTATTATCCCCAAGTCGCCTCCCCAAGTGGAGGGTGGCAGAAGCCACAACATCGAAGGAGAGAAAGAGACCTGGCAGGGCACAGGATGTCAGGGGACATGGAGTAGATCCAGACTCAGGACCAGAGAAAGTCAAGATCCCATTGTCCCCTTAGACTTCATTTGCAGAACACAAATGCAAAGGCAATAGTGAGAGTCCTCTGATGGCAGCCAGGCCTGGTGGAGTTGTGCATTCTATAATCAGGCTTAGCAGGCTGAGGCAGAAACACTAGAAGGTCAATGTCATGCTCATGCTGCACAGTGACTTTGTGGCTAACCTGGGCTACATGAGACCCTGTCATAAAGCAAAAACGACAACAAAGAATTCAAGATGACATCAGCAGAATTCTAAACCTCATGTGTTAACATTGATGGGGGAAGACTGCATGGTCACTGTCAACCCTGGAGACAACATGCTTGACAATCTGGTCCCAAGAAAATTTTAGCATAACCCTAATCTGTAAAAATTCTGAAGAATCTAAGGACTCAGAAAGTAACTTAGTAACAATGGCTGCCACTCCTTACTGCACCCCCAGTCTTGAACAAACACGGGATTCATGCCTTAGAGATAGAATCCCACAAATGTGAAGAGAAAGACCACCAATCCAAATCATCATGGCCAAATTAACTAAAGCAAGACTTTGTTTATTCCTGTTCATGGGCTGTCTCTCCCTAAAGTCAAGGTTCAAGAGATCAGAATTAGATATGGGTAAGATAAGGGTTTTTATAGTTGAGGAGTAGGGGATTTCCAAAAGTGGTAGGCAAATAGCTGAGATTTACAGAAGCAGAGCAGAGCATAACAAGTTGGTCATAACAGCCTCCTGAAACAAATACACGGTTGCAAGGTGGTCATAACAAGTTGTTCATAATAACATTTTGAAACAAGGGCACGATTGGCATTTCCCAAAACAGGCAGTACAGAACCATTTGTAGTTAAGGTTACAGGTGGGGCATAGCCCAATCCTTGGGAAACAGAGGTTTAATCATACACAGGGATGAGCCTAGTTTTTCTTTACTATGAGAAGGTTTCTAAGCCTAAGATGGAGACAGACTGGTTTGTCAGAGACATGAAAGTTTATTTGTAGACAGAGTAGTAAAACAAGTCTCAAAGGCACCTATTGTACATAATCAGACATGGTATCAGAAAATAGAAAGCTCTGGATTGTTGTTGTTCTTTTAAAGTAGGATTTAGCTGTAATTTGCCTCCCTCTTCCACTGGAGTCATTTTCCTTTTTATTTGCCATTTAAAAATCAAATTTGAAAAAAAAAAATGTTTGTCAGAACAGCAGTGGCTAAAAGCAACTATAGTCCATCCTGTCAGCCCTTCTGAGGAGAGGCTGCGGCCTCAAACTCAGTGCAAACACAGGGAGGGAGCTGAGGAGAGGCTGGGCCTCACACTCAGTGCAAACACAGGGAGGGAGCTGTGTGCTTTTCCCTCCTCACATCTTTAATTCATGACTGTGGTTGAATAGTCATCCTAAAAGATGTTTGAGAGGTTGATTGATCCTATGGGCACTGGCCTGGACCAGATCCCATGATGGATAATGCTATTTGCTTTTGTTTTAACACGGGTGAATAGTCCTGGCCTTCAATTTGAAGGCTTTTGAATGAAGCCACTTTTCAGGCTGGGTTTCTGAGCTTGCCTGGGCAGAGCCTGCAGCCTGTTTGTACTGATAATACCTGAGCAGAGAACTGGATACTTTGATTCTGAATTTCTCTTTTAGACCTCAACATTTGTGCATATGTTGACTGTTGACGGCTCAGAGGCAGAGGGGTTTACCAACAAGTCTGAGAACTAGAGTTGAGCTCCTTTTTTCTCTGTGGGTGGTTTCTCTAAACATATGAAGAATTAAGTTGCAGCCTGAAGCCCCATTAGCCAATATTTGTTTCCATTCTCCTTTGGTGGAAGGTAGAAATGAATCTCATTTGAGAGAGCCTTCCCTCTAGTCCCTCTGCTAGTAAACCCAAGGCTATTCCTGAATTTATATTAAATCATTTGAGTCCCCATCTTTTTAGAAGTTTGGCTTCGCCTTGGCCTTTCTTGAAGAAGCAGAAATTATCTCTCTTTTCCCTTCTAATGAACATGAAGCAAAGTCACAAAGGCAGAATGGAAAGGAAATAGTAGAAAAACTCAAGAGTCGTGGTGAATGAACCAGCTGGGTAGCCCCAAGTCTCTTGGAGCCTAGGCTTCTTTAGCATGCAAAGAATATCTGCCAAGTTCTTCTTAGGCCCCTCAGAGGGCTCAGGATCCACAGAGAGACCTGAATCTCTAAGTCTACGGAAACTGGTTTGTATTTTTGTTTTGTTTTTGTTTGTTTTCTCACTATAGGGTTTCTCTGTGTAGCCCTGGCCATCCTGGAACCTGCTCTGGTGACCAGGCTGGCCTCAAACTCAGGGATCAACCTGCCTCTGCCTCTTGAGTGCTAGGATTAAAGGCACGGGCCACAACCACCAGCTGAAATATTTTTTCTTCTTTCTTCATCTTCTGTATTTCTTTTTAATTAGAATAGAATAAGATGATCTCACATCATAAGTCCAAGTGCTTTCTTTCTAAACCACAGGACTCATTTCTGGAAGCTGCCATCTTTTTCTTCAAAGGCCCCAGCAATCACATCAGGTCTCCATGAAAGATAACTTTACAGGAGCCGGGCCAGGGCAATGGTGGCTGACAGGCAACTGTTCACACTTCTCAGGGTGTCACAATGGCTCCCTTTCCAAACCCTTCCCAGGAACTAAGAAAACAAAATGCTATTTGCCAAACAACCCATCAATCAACATTTTTCAAGTAAGAATTAAGAGTATAAAATTCCCCCCCCACACTTATAATTCTAATGTTACTGATCTTAGTGTTTAAAATCAGAATGAGGAAACCATGTTACCTGGATTTATCTGTTTATATGTTTTGGGGGCATGTATGTGTGTGAGGCCTGTGTGTGGGGGTCAGAGGAACGCTTTCAAGAGTGATTTCTCTCACTGTAGATTTGGAGATAAAGCACAGGTCATACAACCTAAGTAGCCTCATTATTATTATTATCATTATTATTATTATCATTATTATTATATTTTGAGACAGAGTCTATGCATCCCTAGCTGGCCTGGAACTTCTTATACAGACCAGGCTAGCATCTAACTTGTGAGTGAATGCTTTTGCATTTGCTAAGTACTGAGACTATAGGTGTGCATCAGAATACCAAGCCGTTAACTAGGATTTAAAAACAATGGTTTCATAGGAAAAGATCATCTCAGAAACTGTAGAAATAAGAATCATAAACTTCATGCCTGGCAGTGGTGGCACACGCCTTTAATCCCAGTACTTGGGAGGCAAAAGCAGGTAGATCTCTGAGTTTGAGGCCAGCCTGGTCTACAGAGTGAGTTCCAGGACAGTCAGGGCTACACAGAGAAACCCTGTCTTGAAAAACCAAAAAAAAAAAAAAAAAAAATCACAAACTTCAGAGTCATCACAAGAGGTTTGCCCCTGGATCCTCCATTCACCAACTGTGTAAGCTTTCAATGCCTCTGACTTCGATGTCTCCAAGTTGAAATGAATAAATAAGACCCACCCCCAAGGAGCAGGGCAAGAGGGAACCGAAATG
Source organism: Mastomys coucha (assembly GCF_008632895.1). Taxonomy (NCBI): domain Eukaryota; kingdom Metazoa; phylum Chordata; class Mammalia; order Rodentia; family Muridae; genus Mastomys; species Mastomys coucha. Next base: position 5,767,983 of record NW_022196912.1, on the reverse strand, counting down.
AATTATGAAAAGTATTTGGCACAGTGTCTGCCACATAGTAAGTGCTCAGTAGGTTCAGTTATTATTAATAGTGATGTGGCATTAACAATGCATGAGAAGAGTGACCCTTATACCCCAGCAGAGCAACCGCTGCCCCAGGCTAGAGTAAAATGAAAAGGGCTCTATGGTCAGTACTGTGTATGGAAAGGGCGCTATGGTCAGTACTGTGTGTGGAAAGAACGCTATGGTCAGTACTGTGTGTGGAAAAAGTGCTATGGTCAGTACTGTGTGTGGAAAGAACGCTATGGTCAGTACTGTGTGTGGAAAGAACGCTATGGTCAGTACTGTGTGTGGAAAGAGCTCTATGGTCAGTACTGTGTGTGGAAAGAGCGCTATGGTCAGTACTGTGTGTGGAAAGGGCGCTATGGTCAGTACTGTGTGTGGAAAAAGTGCTATGGTCAGTACTGTGTGTGGAAAGAACGCTATGGTCAGTACTGTGCATAGAAAGAGCGCTATGGTCAGTACTGTGTGTGGAAAGAGCTCTATGGTCAGTACTGTGTGTGGAAAGAGCGCTATGGTCAGTACTGTGTGTGGAAAGAGCTCTATGGTCAGTACTGTGTGTGGAAAGAGTGCTATGGTCAGTACTGTGTGTGGAAAGGGCGCTATGGTCAGTACTGTGTGTGGAAAGAGCTCTATGGTCAGTACTGTGTGTGGAAAGAGCACTATGGTCAGTACTGTGCATAGAAAGAGCGCTATGGTCAGTACTGTGCATAGAAAGAGCGCTATGGTCAGTACTGTGTGTGGAAAGAACACTATGGTCAGTACTGTGTGTGGAAAGAGCGCTATGGTCAGTACTGTGTGTGGAAAAAGCGCTATGGTCAGTACTGTGCATAGAAAGAGCTCTATGGTCAGTATGGTATATGGGATGATACAACTCTTCAAAACATCTCAAATTATGTTTTTGAAAAGTTAAGTTCTTCTGAGACACAGAGAAAAACAACAGAGACACAGAGAGAAAAGAACTCAAAGCAACTTAAAAAGTATGCTTTTCTTAAAGACTGAGAATTATCTGGGCCTGTTATTGATGTTCTGGGCTAGTCTGGACTCCTGTTTTCAGTTGGGACGGATGTGGTTCTAGCCAGTGGAAAGGGATTGACAAGTAGGAAAGAGGCAGTAAGGATTGTCAGAGCACTGCATGGCCTAAAGAAGCTCAGGCAAGCCTCTGTAATGATTGTTGGACTGAAGGTATTATTTATTCATCTGTTGTCTCCCCTCCTGCTCCCATCCTTGGAAATCAGCTGGTGTTCCAAAGAGGGCCAGGGCAGATGACAGTGATTGTTCCTGAACAGGACAGTGTCCTAGGGGAACAGCAGCTCTTGTTTTTTACTTTAAGCATTCACACTTCTTGCAGATTTGAAGCTATACATTCTCTTAGGACAGTGGGCAACCTTAGAGGCCCAAGGGGAGGAACTCTCATGTTCAGATCACCCAGGCTCTTGACAATGAATGGCCAATGTGCTGTCAGCCAGAGCCACTGGAGGCTTCCTGGTAGAGTTTGCTTAATATTCCTCAATCATAGCAGATCAAATATGGCCCCAAACTCAGGGAGGACTAGCTAAGCACAGAAGTCCAAAATGTCTAGGGTCCGAATAATGAGATGTTTCAGACTGGGATGCAGAGGGAGCGAATCCAGCCTGGATTCAGATGATAGATGTTACATAAATGGACACAAGAGAGATTTCGCACATGAAGAAGTGACTGTCTTAGTCAGGGTTTCTATTCCTGCACAAACATCATGACCATGAAGCAAGTTGGGGAGGAA
>NW_022196912.1:5764043-5766049 GCF_008632895.1 Mastomys coucha | reverse complement strand
CTCAAGCAGGTCAGGAAGCAGGAGCTGATGCAGAGGCCATGGAGGGATGTTCTTTACTGGCTTGCTTGAGTTCCAGTCCTGACTTCCTTTGGTGATAACAGCAATGTGGAAGTAAGCCAAATAACCCTTTCCTCCCCAACTTGCTTCATGGTCATGATGTTTGTGCAGGAATAGAAACCTTGACTAAGACAAATTGGTACCAGGAGTAGGGTATTCCTGTGACAACCCTGACTAAGACAGTGACAATGGCAGGAAGTCACACCTGTGTGGCCTGTTGGGTACAGCTAGAGGGCTTTTGAATAGGGACTGGGAAGGAGAGAGGGAAGGAGGGGGAAGAGACCCTGATCTAGCTGGCAAGAGGGCACACCCAGCAGAACAGGAAACATAGATGTAAATCTACAAAGCCTCCATTAATGGCTTCCCCGCACTCAGAGCAGAGATTTCAGTTCCGCTAATGGGGACCAAGGCAGTTGCAGTAGGAAGAAAAGAATGCAATGCTCAGGTCTAGGGACTTGGGGTTTATATAGAGGAAATGCACAAGCTGGGGCTTTCACGCCTTGAAGTTACATGATTGGCTAAAGAAAAAAAAAAAAGCTAGTATCCTTCAAACTGATAATGTTTGTTCAGACAACAAAGAGAGACCTTACATCTAGAAAAGGACCTCTTTGACCTGGAAAAGAATAAGCCATCCCGTTATCAGTGACCGACCACTGCCTTCTTTCCTGTTGTTGCAAGCTGGCCACAGCTGTTATGTCTCCTGTCAACTGCTGGGAACGCTTGGTTGTCTCTTTCCCAGAGCTTAAGGGAGGGGGTCTTATCACTTCAAGGACATTAATTTTCTGCTTTCTCCAAGGTCAGGAGGCAGCTATGCTGGAGGGAGTGCTGGCTGGGCTGTGGGGTGGGGAGAGGAGAGTGCTGATGTTAAACTCGGAGCCCACCTGGGGCTTACCCTGAGGGGAGTGCTGGCTGGGCTGGGGTGGGGAGAGGGCAGTGCAGTTGTTAAACTTGGAGCCCACCTGGGGCTTACCCTGAGGGGAGTGCTGGCTGCCTTTTGTTTCTTCAAGCACATGGGGGTCTTTCAAAAGACCTGGGTTCCTTCCTCAGCATCCTTACTTAGCAGGTGGCTCACAGCCATCACACCCAGGGATTCAATACCCTCTCTGGCTTCTGTAAGGACCAGTATCTACATGATGCTCATACATGCAGATAGACATACATATACACCAAATAAAATAAGTCTTATTGGATAGAAGATCTCTATATGGGACAATTAAAAATGTTGAGCTTGGGTGTATGTTAAGCCTAAGAAACACAAGAGAAAGACTAGTTCCAGAGTCTTTGAGCCAAATTTGAAGCAAGTTTTAATTACTGGCTAGGATGATGGACTCTAACCAGGTCCATTTCTGGGTTCCCAGAAAATAGCCATCAGTCACATTTTGCAGAAGCTTTAAAAGGGTGTTTTGGAAAATATTAAAAAGAACGGCAAGTTCCCGTGCTACACCCATCTACTCTCGGCCCCAGCGCTCTCGCCAGCCAGTTCTTATCTCATGGAGACTCTCTGACTCAGAGCTCCAAAATCTCCTTACCACGCCAGCCAGCCCCTTGCTTCAAAATCACCATGGCTTTTGTGGTGCACATCTGGCAAACCCATGCTTTGCAGCCTTACCTTTCTCTCTGGAACCCAGTCAAACCACCACGTGAAGGAAAACACCACACAAACTTATTTCAGAAACAATGGTAACTCAATCGCTGGTCATAACAACTAGAATCCTAAATCTTGTAAGCCACAATAAATCTAAATCCTCCGGTGAGCCAAGCTATGCAGGCATCAAGTCATGGAGAATAAAATGCCCAGTTCCCAGCCTGTAAGAGCTAGTGGACAAACAGACACAAAAATATATAATTTTTGTTTTTATTTATTTATTTTCTTTTTTAAAAAAGTTTTATTGCATTATAATGAAAAAAGTTACATGATTTCAATTTATCTGAATTTGTTAACATTTAAA
>NW_022196912.1:5762956-5763582 GCF_008632895.1 Mastomys coucha | reverse complement strand
AATTACCAAATTAGAGACACCATTGGATGACAATCAACAAATTTCTAATTCCTCATATTTTTGGATTTGAATGGATTAGGATATGTTGGTAATATTAATTTTTATATTAAGATATTAAGAAAAAGTAATTGTTACTTCCTGTTGTTTTTCTTGTAAGAGGTAGAATTAGGCTTGTGTGGATTTGTTGAAAGATTACTTTCTTGCTTCTTCTAGGGTGTAGTTTTGCTCCTTATGTTGATGTTTTTCATCTATTATCCTTTGTAGGGCTGGATTTGTGGAAAGATATTGTGTAAATTTGGTTTTGTCATGCAATATCTTGTTTTCTTCATCTAAGGTAATTGAGAGTTTTGCTGGATATAGTAGCCTGGGCTGGCATTTGTGTTCTTGAAGGGTCTGCAGGACATCTGCTCAGGATCTGCTAGCTTTCATAGTCTCTGGTGAGAAGTCTGGTGTAATTCTGATAGGCCTGCCTTTATATGTTACTTGACCTTTTTCCCTTACTGCTTTCAAAATTCTTTCTTTGTTTAGTACATTTGGTGTCTTGATTATTATGTGACTGGAGGAATTTCTTTTCTGGTCCAGTCTATTTGGTGTTCTGTAGGCTTCTTGTATGTTCATGGGCATCT
>NW_022196912.1:5757401-5762410 GCF_008632895.1 Mastomys coucha | reverse complement strand
TGATGGTGTGTCCAGGACTTGCTATGGTGGGAGTATTGGGTTCTGATAATGCCAAGTAACCTTGGTTTTTGTTGCTTATATTTTTACACTTGCCCTGCATCATCTGGTTATCTCTACTGCTACCTGCCCTTGCTAAATCTGACTGGAGCCTGTCCTTGCTGTGATCCTGATTGTGTTAGACCTCCTCAGAGGCAAGCTGTCTCTGTGATCCTGTGATTCTGGGATCCTGTGACCCTGGGCTTGTTAGAGCACCTGGGAGTGGAGCTTCCTCTGGGTGTTTTAGGAACGACTGCAGAGTTTGTGCCCAAGGTCTGCTCAGGGCACCTGCTGGCCCAGACAGACCAGAAGCAACCCGAGCCACTGTGCTGATGGAGTTCCTGTGTGCCTGGATCCTGCTGGTCCCAGTTACTCCCAGTGTTGGGACAGATGTTGTGTCCTCCTTACCTCTGATCCTGCCAGTGTTATAGCGCCTGGGAGTGGAGCTTCCTCTGGGTGTTGTGGGACTGGCTGTGGAGCTTGAGCCCAAGGTCTGCTCAGGGCACCAGCTCAGACAGACTGGAAGAAACCTGAGCCACTGGGCTGGAGGAGTTCCTGTGTGCCTGGTCCTGCTGGTCCCAGTTATACCTGGTGTTGGGACAGATGTTATGTCCTTCTCACTTCTGATCCTGGGTGTGTTAGAGTGCCTGGGAGTGGAGCTCCCTCTGGGTGTTGTGGGGTTAATTTTTGTTTTTAAAGAAAAGTTTATACTATATATCCTGGACTGGCTTTGAACTCATGATCTTCCCATCTCAGCCTCTGCAGGGCTGGGATTACAGGCATATACTATTAAGCCAAGAATAATAGGAGATTTTAATCCTTCCTGGACATTAAGGGAGAAGATGTAGACACGCTCGGGTGTTTTGATCTGGAATACTTTGGGAGGAACACCCAGCACATTCCTAGGCAGTGAGTAGGAGTTTCCCTCCTGTGAGGTGGCAAGAACAGAGGAGCCCTCCAGACAGAACAAAGCAAGGCACAAAGGTACAGACACAGAGGAGGTGAGACATCTTGTGGCTATGCCAACCTTCATCAGAGAACAGGGCGTTCCAATGGGTCAAGAAAAGAAGAAAATTCAAGAGAGGAAAAGTGGTTACTGGGGTCATGTCTTCAGCCAGATCAAATTAGACAGAGGCCGGAAGTGGTCATGGGCCAGACAATGAAAACCATTCTCAGGTTCTGCACTTTGTACACGGTAGGCCTTGAGAGTGAAATTTGTCTAGGAAGGGAGCCACAGCTCTGGAAAGACAGCACTTATGTACCCAGGAGAAAAACAGCAGAGATAAAAGGAGAGCGAGGGAACCAACGGAGTTGCCAAGGGAGCAGGGGTTACAAACGGGAGGAAGAGAAGTTCCCTGCGCCCCAGGAGCAAGTGCTTCCCCTCCCACCTCTGTTTTCTCAGTGAGATTCAAGGGTGAGAAATAACTCTGAAAAGCCAATGCGGGAGAGGGTGAACCTGCTGCTAGGGATCTGAGAAGGCTTTCCAGGCTGCTCAGCAGCCCGCTGAGGCTGCAGATGACGTTGTAGTAGCGCCAATCTGCGTGGGCTGTGATTTTCTCCAGCAGAGCTCCAGAACCTGGGAGCCCAGATGTCAGGGTGGAGGCTGCGGTGTGGAGGGAGAGCTAGGGTCCAGCCTCACAGGGGCGGGGCTGAGGCAGAGGGACCTACTAGGGGGGAGATGGTTTGGGAAATGAGGTGGGAGGCCGAGGGGCTGGTGAAGCCTAGGCTAACAGGGAAGGACATGAAGTGTGTGGGGAGGAGGGAGGGCGTTGACAGCGCATGGCAGTAGCTGGGATTTGAGGAGGTGGAAAGCTGAGCACACTGGGAGTTGCGAGTGGGCGGGCTGGGAGGAGGAGGCCTTGATCACAGTGGGCTGGGGAACAATTCAGGCAATATGCAATCAAGTGCTAGCGAGGATGGTTGGAAATCTAAGTGGGCTTAGGGAGGAGGCTAGGAATGAGAGCTGAGCATGGATCCAGGACAAATCCAGCGCTAGGCAGACTGCCAGTGAGGAACTCAAGGTGACAACGACAGAACAACCGATGTCTTGATGCCTCGGAGTCCCTGGGCAGATGATACCTCACAGAGGACATGACCTCTGTAGTGTCAGTGAAGGAGGAGACTGAAGAGTGGGAGGGAGAGACTGGGGATTCCGGAATTCTGCCTGCGTGCAGCCGGGCACTGTGGGTAGCAGTTGCCGTCAGTGCCCGTTCTCCTGCCTCTCACCTAAGGCTCTTCAAGCCATTCTCAGCCCCTCTTCCCACATCGCCTTCGGCTAGTCTCAGCCTTTCAAAGAGCCGAACAAACACTGTAGTCTCACAGGTCAAGCGTTGAGGGAGGCAGAAAAAAATCATCCAGGTCGTTCTTGGGTAAAACACAATCTCCAGCATTTGATTTGGTCTATAGGAGCCTGAGAGATCAGAGTGGTTAAACTAATGGAACAGGAGGGTGTTGGGCAGGGCAGGTCAACCCGATTGTTAACCAAACTAGGATGGAAGTCTGCCGATTTGGTTTTGTTTTTTTTTTCTTTCCTGCCTACTTCCTGGTAAACCAAACCCTGAGCCTGCCTTTACTTCCAACATTCTAGGCTGGAGTTACATTAATCATTTCTGGGACTCTCTTGTCTAACACTCATTTGCTCTCTCTCTCTAATCCCACCTCTTTGGCACAGGTGAAGTACCCCTCAATCCTGTTCCATGCATTAATGACGCATTAATTAGTGACTCAACGCATTAGTGTGCATTGAGGTCAACTCAATGCTTTCTCATTTAAGTTTCATTCCAAAGATGAGAACTTGCCGCTGTTTGTCCCCACAATGGGGATTCACCTGAAGGCCCCAGGCACATTCTTTCAGAACCTGCTTCTAAAAGCTGTTCCTTCGTGTCTGTGGGGTACAGCATATCCTTCCAGAAGATTCACCCTTTGTAACCTTACATGAACTGGGCTTGATACTTAATGTTAAAATAACTGGAGATTCAGTATTGGCTATAGGGTGAGTGGGGGAGGGGGGACACCAACAGCCACAGCTGGAAATGTAGCTTCATAGTAAAACACTGGGCCACCATATGTGGGGCTTTCAATCCTCAGTACAGGGGATATGTCCCCTCACGTGTATACACAAAAAGCTTCATTTAAGAAGCCAGTACAACACTGACGGTTTTTGTGAGGCTCCAGGTTCCCAGGGAGGCAGGCTTTGTGGGAAGGGTTTGTTCTGGTGAGTTAGGTTTGGGTTAGTTGGAGATGAGGTATACAGATTCTTGGAAACGTCTCCCTTGGCTCAGTACTGCCTTGCTTACAGATCTCCCTGGGTCTTGCAGTAATTGCCCTTGAAGGTGTTTGCTTCCTGGAAGAAGCGCACTGTAAGTTATAAAAACAGAAGACCAGGATATTTTTATAAGAAGCTCAGTTTAGTTTGGGGCGGAGACAGGCACCTGAAGGACAGAGTGTGCCAGCTGCAGACTCGTCAAGAACGCTAGACTGTACAGTACTGTAAGACCAGAGAGTCCCCGACCCTCGTCCCCTAAGGATGGGAGCTGAAGTGGCCAGAGAACCTCAGAGATAGTTGTCCCAACCCCCACATGTGCCCTCCCACACCCTCCACCCAGCCCCCAGAGATTTCCTTTCTCTGGCCTCAGATGCTCTTCGAATTACTGACGCAGATATAGAATTTTTCTGGCTTTTCGTGATCTTATCTTTCACCCCACTCAACCAGACCTAAAAGAGCAAATGTACACAAAATCAGCAGGTGACCCATGAAACCCCAGTGGGTACCTCCCTACCTCTGATGCAGTGTGACTAAGATAGGCTAACCAACTTCACCTCAGTGTTCAGGGAACTTCCCGCCCTTCGCTCTTCCTTCCTTCCTTTCTTCCTTCCACATCAACAGTCCCTCTCAGGTTCAGTTGAGGTTCACTGACATTTTGAAATTAATTCCTAAGCATCTCTTGTGTGCCCTCTCTTTCAGAGGTGCTTCTTTTGACAGAAGAGAAGCAAGGGACCCTTTTTTTATGTCTCCAAGGCATTATGACCCCAACCACCATTTATTGAGCATCTACTGTGTCCCTTAACCTGAACCAGGTTCTTTGCTCTATTTAAACAGTGAGCTCAGATTAAACTGACTCAATGTCTGTAAAGAATCTAGCACTATAGCTGGTGCATAGTGCTCAGTGTAATCTGAGTGTGATGATCCAGACCTGAGGCTGGAAGGCTGACAGTTTCACACTGGTCTGAGCAAAGTAGCAAGTACCAAGCCAGTCTGTCTTAGTCAGGGTTTCTATTCCTGCACAAACATCATGACTAAGAAACAAGTTGGGGAGGAAAGGGTTTATTCAGCTTACACTTCCACATTGCTGTTGATCACCAAAGGAAGTCAGGACTGGAACTCAGGCAGGTCAGGAAGCAGGAGCTGACGCAGAGGCCATGGAGGGATGTTTCTTACTGGCTTGCTTCTCCTCGCTTGCTCAGCCTGCTCTCTTATAGAACCCAAGACTTCCAGCCCAGGGATGGCACCACCCACAAGGGGCCCTACCCCCTTGATCACTAATTGAGAAAATGCCCCACAGCTGGATCTCATGGAGGCACTTCCCCAACTGAAGCTCCCTTCTCTATGATAACTCCAGCCTGTGTCAAGTTGACACACAAAACCAGCCAGTACACAGTCTAAGCTACATAGTGAAAACCCCCAAATCAAACAAAACAAGAGCTTGTTGCTCTTGCAAAGGACCTGGGTTTGATTCCCAATACCCACATAATGGCTCAGAACCATCATAATCTGAATTCCAGGGAATCCTACAGGCATGCATAGTATACACACACTTCATTCAGAAAAAACATTCATAGCATGAAGTAAATAAATAGAAATTTTAAAAAAGAAAACTGTCACCAGGCGGTGGTGGTGCTCACCTCTAATCCTAGCTCTTGGGAGGCAGAGGCAGGTGGATTTCTGAGTTCGAGGCCAGCCTGGTCTACAGAGT
>NW_022196912.1:5716470-5757082 GCF_008632895.1 Mastomys coucha | reverse complement strand
AAAAAAAAACAAAAAATGCTGGGCAGTGGTGGTGCATGTCTCTAATCTCAGAACTCAGGAGGCAGAGGCAGGCAGATCTCTGAGTTTGAGACTAACCTAGTCTACAGAGTGAGTTCCAGGACAACCAACGCTACACAGAGAAACCCTTCAAAAACCAAAATTAACCAAACAAAATCATTATTTGTTTAGAGTGTGTGGGCCTGTGTGTGCATGTTTATGTGTATACATACACACACACACACATACACACACACACACACACACACACACACACACTGATGCATATACATGTGGAAGCAGAGAGTCATGTCCATTTGATCAGACTGGTTGCCCAACAAGCCCTGGAATCCTTCTACTCCCCCTCCCCAGCTCTGGAATTATAGGTATATACTACCATGCCTGACTAGGAACTTTATTGTCTAAACCAGTGGCTCTCAAACTGTGGGTTGCAATCCCTTTAGGAGTTGCATATCAGATACCTTGCATATCAGATATTTACATTACAGTTCATAACAGTTGAGGATATATCCTGTCCAAGGCTATCCTGGGCTCTATAGCAAGACTAAAAAAAAACATGTTTATTTTGAAAAACAATTCTTTAACATGAGCAGCCTTTCCATCAGATTTCTCCCTCATTACCTCCCAGAGAAATGGAGGCTGCTTCTCTCAGCTGCTACTCACAGCATCTTATTGTCAGGGAAGTGACAGCCTGTGAAGAGAAGAATGTCCCCGGAGCCTGAGAATGTCAGAGGCAAGCTCCAGCATAAGCCTCTTTGATTTATTCCTGTTCCCAAGAGGGAGCTGGGAAAGAGATAAGACTCAGTCTATTTTCTTCTAGAACATGGCCCACAGCCTAGTGTCTGGTGAGTTATGACGATGTTTGTCCACACCCCGCCCCCAACCCCTTCCTCACCAGTCGAGACAGGTACTCTGTCATTTGATGCAGCCTTCATGCATTTCCTGGAAAAGGTGTTTGGCTTCCTCCGAGAATGGTGGGAAACTTGGTTAGAAGTTAGCGTTAATGAGGAGCTCACCTTGAAAGAGCCAGACAAGACAATCCTAGAACAACTTCCTGACTCCAGGACTGTCTAGGTCTTGATTGGGTCTGTTGGCCTGCAAAGGCAAAAGCCTACTATGGCTGATGGCTAGGAAACTGGCCCAGATCCCAGTGCCTAAGCTAAGAGTAATGTCTCTTTATCCCCTGTGACAGGTACCAAGGACAGCAACACCCAGACAACTCAGGGGCCGCTTGCCCACTTCCATACAGGAGAGGCGTTGAAATGGTGTGAAGAAGTCACTCTGAGGCTCCTTCTACACTGTTCAGTTCTTAAATCATGCAAGATATCTGAACTTTGTCACAGTACCCCTGAATAATCCTGCTTCAAAAGTTTTTCTCTCCATGTGGAAGAATACTGGTCCACAAGGCTGGGTATCGTTTTGTTCAGCTTTCTCATCCACCAATATTATTTTTTTCTGCCAAATCTCACGCCTGGATCTAATGAAATTCACAACTGGGCTACCAATGAGTTAAGGGCTGGCTCTGTGGTCTCCAGTGTCAGAGTTTCCTGAGTGAGTAGCTGGGGAAGCCTGCTCTGCTAGGGTTGAGCAGGACTATATTCATCTCTCTCCCTCCAGGCCTCTGATAGCATCAGACTGCCAGCTGCAGATGGGCTCAGGTGCTGGGCATAGAGCCCAAGCTGGAGCAAGGCTAAATGCAGTCTAAGGAATAGACAGGGCTTTCAGTAGAATCTGGAACACAAGCCAGGCATGCTAATGCACATCTGTTATCCCACCACTCAGGACATAGAAGCAGGAGGATAGAGAGTTCAAGGCCAGCCTGGACCACATAGAGACTTCTAGGCCAATATGAGCTACATAGGGAGACCCCGTCTCAGGTCCAAAACAAACTAACAAAATCTGGTCAACCAGTAGGGATGGGAAGTTAGGTGTGTAGAATGAGAGGAGGGGAGTCTATCTAGGAAAGCAATATATGGAAATGAGAAGGCTGGAGCTAAAAGTAAACTCAAAAAGCAGGGGGAAAATCCCACCCAATAGATATTTGCTCAAGGTATCAAGGCAGGCCAGTAGGGAAGGAGTGGATCTTGTCAACAAATGGCAAAGAAGTGTTTAAATATATGCAACATGAACCTCAACCACTGCTCATCCTAAACTGGAGGATTCATTTGAAATTGATCTGTAAATGTTGAAAATAAGAAGACAGCATAAGAGAAAATATTAGCCTCCTTAAATCGGGAGAAAAACTCTCAGTGTAATGATGTGACCATACTTAATGCCACTGAACTACACAGTTAAAAATGTTTAAAATAGGGCTGGTGAGATAGCTCAGTGGGGAAAAGCACCGACTGCTCTTCCAAAGGTCCTGAGTTCAAACCCCAGCAACCACATGGTGGCTCACAACCATCTGTAATGAGATCTGATGCCCTCTTCTGGTGTGTTTGAAGATAGGTACAGTGTACTTACTTATAATAATAAATAAATCCTTGGGCTGGAGCGAGCAGGGTTGACCAAAACAATCCTAAATTAAATTCCCACCAACCACATGAAGGCTCACAACCACCTGTACAGCTACAGTGTACTCATATACATAAAATAAATAAATAAATCTTTAAAAAAAAAAGTTTAAAATAGTCTGGAGGTAGTGGTACACGCCTTTAACAACAGCACTTCAGACACAGAGGCAGATAATCTCTGAGTTTGAGGCTAGACTTACCTACAGAATGAGTTCCAGGACAGCCATGTCTACACAGAGAAACCCTGTCTCAAAAAACCAAAACAACAACAACAACAAAAGATTAAAATAGTGAAATTTATAATATCTATATTTTACATAACACACACACATACACACACACACACACCTATGCCAGAATATCTTTTGCTCTGTTATTTGCCAAAAAAAAAAGCATGAATGTGGACACCCCCACCTCCTTCAGCATATTAGACTTCATCGACACTGTAACCCTTTCAGGTGCGGTGGTCCATGTCTGTAATTCAGCATCAGGAGAAAAGAGCAGAAGGTTCTTTGTAAGTCTGAAGCCAGTCTGTTCTGTACAGAAAGTTCTGTGCCGGTCAGGGATACGTAGAGACCCTGCATCAAATTTTAAAAAAAGAGGGGGGGACCTTGGTTCATCTAAAGACACAAAAATGAAAGACTCGAAAACTGACAAAGGGCATATCTGACAAAAGAATTATTCTAGAATATATAAAGAATTCGTACAGCCCAACAATAAGACAAATAACCCAATTTTGATCTCTGTGTGGGAAGGCTCAGAGGGTAAGGCATTTTCTGAGGAAGCCACAGTCTGAGCTTGATGCATGAAGTCCTCGGGAGAGAGCTACTCTACCCACACACTGTGGCATGGGTGGCACTCACACACATGCATACACACATGCCTGCATGCATGAACACACATACGCATGCATATGTACACATACACCAGAGCACACACACTGACAAGAATGATTATGATGAACAAAACTAAAATTTAAATGAAAAACAGCTTAGTTTTTAAAAATTGAGCCAGAGTTTTCAGCAAACATCTCCTGAAAGGTTCAAAGACGGCAAATAGACACACAAAAGACCTTTGCATAACTAGGCATTAGATACAACAATGCAAATTAAAAGCTAATGAGAAGCTACTGTGAACCTACCCAGTGTGAGCTCAGAAGGAGGGCGGTTAACTGGAAAACCATAGAACGCTGAAAAGCTGTCCTTCTGGTGGGCCAGAAGACCCTCTGTGGAAGAGGGTCACCAGAGAAGTCCCTCAGTCCTCAGCTGCTGCCCCAGAGCAGCCATAGAGCAGCAGAAGCTCGTGGAGGTTGTGAGGTCAGCAGAGAACAGTGACAGGCCTGGGCGGACATCCGGATTGGTGGGGTGGAGGGTAGCCAGTCAAGAGAGAAAGCAGCTTTCTCAGAAGCCACTGTGGGATCAAGTAAGCCCACAGAGAAAGTGTGGGCCCAGGCAATCCTAGTCTCTGGGGTGTTCTCACAGAGGCATGGACAAGAAGTAGAGAAGAGATCGTTCAAAAGTGGGCGCCCTCATCCTGGAGAGGGCTTCCCTTCCTATTAAGGTGCTGCAAGGTGGAACAGGTCTCAGCTTAAAAGAACCTCAGCTATGGGCTGGAGAGATGGCTCAGTGGTTAGGAACACTGACTGCTCTTCCAGAGGTCCTGAGTTCAACTCCCAGCAACCACATGGTGGCTCATACCCATCTGTAATGGGGTCTGAGGCCTTCTTCTGGTCTGCCTGAAGACAGTGATGGTGTACTCACATACATAAGATAAATAATATCTTAAAAAACAAGACAAAAAACTCAGCTAGCAGCTAGGCACACGTGTTCCTAGCAGATCAGTGTGTTAAATGTAACCCTACTGTGTGCTGGTTACATATTTAGTGCCCCTGCCCCTCTTCCCCCTTAATCTGCACCAGAGGGCCGATCTCTATAGATGCACTACGTGGGATTTCCATAGCCATCTGGATAGGTTCTGGGGTGCTGATGGGCTTGGGAGAGCAGACACAGGGGTTGGAGGTTATTTCTTCTTTATTTCCTCTTCCCGTTGGAATCTGGTCCTGAGAATGTCTGCCTCTCTCTGGAGATTAGAGCCACTACGGTGCTGTGGGTTTTCAGTTCCCTGTCTGGTCAAAGTCTGGGATGCCCTTGACCGGCTTGCTATAGAGGAAGGTAGGGGTTTCCTGCTCTTTTTAGTCTTGAGAGCTTTGGATCCTCTTCTTTCCCAGACCTTGCCTGACACAGCCACGGGTCAGCCTCCTCAGCAGGCATTCACAGTCCCAAAGAAGGTTTCCAGTTCTGCTTTCTCATTTTTGGTCAAGACTGTGGGTGTAACTCAGGCCGTTAACAGCTGTCCAGTGGTCTCAGGTGATGTCCTGGTCCAGGGCTCTGAGAAACCTGGCACAGAAATGCTTCAGGCCTCCTAATCTGTCCTGGCACCACACCTGAGCCCTTCCTCCACTTAGGTAAACACTCTGCTCTCGCTCTCGGGCTGACAAAGGAGAAGAAGCAGGTCCCTCCTGCCTGACACAGGCCTGGGAAGACAGAGGCATTCTGCCAGCCCAGTACATCAGCTGTCCTAGCAAAGTTCAGTCTGCCCATCATAAGGAAGTGCTCAGAGCCAAGACAGGTAAATCCAAACCAAACATAGATGCAGAGCATGTCACTCAGCCTGATGCAGAGTCCTCACAGAACACTGGTGCTGAGGCAGTAAATCTTCTAAATGACCATAGTTGGAACTTGAAAGGATTCCTTGAATGGCTTATGGTAGAAACTGCTAACATGGGCTCTAGGAGGGTGGAGAGGTGAGAGGAAATCAGACAGGTGTTCCTGGGAAGACGCTAGGCTCAGACGAGGTAGCCTGAATCACTAAGACGTTTAACGGTATTGTGGGAATTAAATTATTTCTGCTGGGGAGGTAGGTATAAGAAGGAAAACCTTGCCCATCAAAACCACAGCATGGAGTCCTGAGTCCAGTTTCTGCTTCTGACACTTGTGTGTAGTCTAATGTTGGCTGGTGAGCAGCCAACTAGGCCTTAGTCTCTTCACTTGTGAAATGGGGATAAAGTATTAATAAAGCTGGATACGGTGAGACATAGCTTGCAACCCCAGGACTCAGGAGACAGGAAAGATGTTGTAGACCTGGAAGGGCTACATAATGAGACCCTGTCTCAAAAGCAAAACAGCAGTAAAAACTAGTTCTATGCGGATCTACTAGCATGTCTGTGAGTTCGTATCCCGATAGTCAAGTGTCATATATAAAAACACTCAGCAATTACTAAAACTGGCATTGCTATACCATGTCCACACATATAGCTGCTCCTCCCCCAATTCAAAGAGCAGAAGTTCCCTTGGGGGACTGAGGTGTTAATTCAGCATCTACCTCTGGGAGGACATGAAACAGTTCACAAACTGCAAACCAGGATCAGCTCTCAGACCCTAGATGAGTCCAGAGGTAGAAATGATAGCTAATGTGCTGGCCCTCAGCTTACTGTGAGCCTCTGGCCCACAGAACAGAGCAGTCAACCCCGCGAGACCTACAACTTGGCTTCTCTTCAGCCCAAGATGGCAGAGCTAGTCATTACTGTCAAGAAGTCCTTAACCTTTGTAGAAGGCAGGAGAGCTCCCTCATTTTAATGTTGGGTAATGACCCAATGATTAAGAGCATTTGAGTTCATATACCCAGAACTTATGTAAAAATTCAAGCCTGGCTGCACATACCTGAAGCCTAGCACTGATGAGCAAAAACAGACAGATCACAGGAGCTCTTTGGCCAGTCAGCATAGCCAAAAGGGTGAACTTCCAGATCTATGAGAGAGTCTGTCTTAAAAAGAATAAGAAGAGGGATAGATGGGGTCAACAGATGGCCTCCTGTGTCTTCCACATGCACACACTTCTACATATGCACAACAACAACAACACACACACACATACACGAGATTTGTTAAATAACAAAAAAAAAAAAAAGCATAGTATTGGAACAAAAACAGGTATGCAGAAGACCCAGAAATAAACCTACCCAGTTATAACCCCCTATTTTTCTTTTTTTAAAATATTTATTTTTATTTTCTGTGTATGGATATTTTGCCCTCATGTATGTGTATGTACCATGTGTGCACCCAGTGCCCTTATAGGCCAGAAGAGGCCATCAGATTATTTAAAACTGGAGTTTAAACTTTTGTGAGCTGCCATGTGGATGCTGAGAATTGAACCTGGGTCCTCTGGGAGAGCAGCACGTGCTTTTAACCGCTGAACCATCTCTCTAATCCCTATAGCCCCCTGATTTTCAACAAAGATGTCAAAAACATTGGTTTTGGGAAAACTTTCCACAAAGTATCCAGAAAAGCTAATATTCACCTGCGGAAGAAAGGTACACTTGTATGTCACCCTGCATAAAAACCTATTCAAAATGGATCAAAGACCTCAGCGTAAGATCTGAAACCTTCAGACTGCTAAAGGATCAGAGGGAAAATGCCTCAAGATATGAGAATAAAGAAAGGACTATACATAAAAGGCCATAATAACAGCGGAAATAATCCCAAGATTAGCAAATAATGTCACATGGCATTGATTCCACATATGGAGAAACTTTAATATATCAAATTAGAAAGCTTCTGCAGAGTAGAAGAAACGGCCACCAAAGAGACAACCACCAAAGAGAGCCACAGAGCGAGAAGACAAATCTTAGTCAGCTCTGTTAGCCAAGGGATCAATATCTAGATTATATAAAGAACTACGAAAACTAAACACCCAGAACCACATCCTCTAAACATAAGCTGAACAGACTCTTCTCCAAAGAAGACATACAAGTGGCTAGTTAGTTTTAAAGATGTTCAATATCCTTAGCAAATTAAATAAAGATGCAAGTTAACATTGCTTTGAGATCCCATTTCCTGCGACCATCAAGAAAGCAAGCACCAGATGCTGGAGAAGCTGTGAAGAAAGAGAAAGCATTACCCTGCTTGTGGGAACTTAACTGGTGCAGGCACTTTGGAATCAGTGTGGGAGTTTCTTAAAGAACTAAAACCAGAATTGCCATGTGCCCCAGCTGCACCACTCCTGGATGCATTGCGTAAGGATTCTAAGTCTATATTCCACAGAGAAATGTCCACACCCAGAATTATTGCTACACTACTCATAATCGATAAAACATGAAACCAGCATAGCTGTCCTTCAACAGATACATAGATTAAGAAAATGTGGTACACACACAGTGGAATTTTTCAACCTTAAAGAAAAATGAAATCACAATGTTTTCAGGAAAAAAATGGATGTAACCGGAAATCTCTCTCTCTCTCTCTCTCTCTCTCTCTCTCTCTCTCTCTCTCTCTGTCTATATATATATATACACATATACATATATATATACACACACACACAGAGGTACATGGTAAGTTCCTGTCTCAAATAAATAATTAAATAAACAGAAAAGCAGAGTATACTAGCACACATGTGGAAATGCCACTATAGTCATGCTCAATAATTTGTATGTTAACTTAAAAAAACAAAACAATCTAAAAAGAATTTATTGAGCAAATGGTCACGTCCTTACTTTGCCTGTTATGAACCCTTGGATAAGATCAGAGAGGAGGGCTAATCCCAGAGAGGGAAGCGACGAATCTAAACTCACACACCCACTGGCCACGTGGGCAGGGGCACCACGTGATCCTGCAGAGCACACTTTTGTACAGCTCCATGCGGCTACTCAGCAGCTGCTGTGCATACAGCTCATACAAACCATCCCAAATCGGAACACACTAGAGCAGTGATTCTCAACCTTCCTAATGCTGAGGCCCTTTTAACGCAGTTCCTCACGTTGTGTTGAGCCCCCCCCCCAAATTGTTTTTATTGCTACTCCATAACTAATTTTGTTACTTTTATTAATCATTTGTAAATATCTTTGTTTTCTGATGGTCTTTGGGGACCCCGGTGGAAAGGTCATTTGACCCCCAAAGGGTTGAGAACCATTGCTGAAAGCCATCCAGAGGAATCCAAACTAGGGGTCCTCTCTAATGCAGACAGTCCTTCCTTCCATCCCCCTGCCCACTGCTGGAGATGAACCCAGGGTCTCATGCACACCAGGCAAATGCTCTGTGGCTGGGCAGCAACCCCAGCTTCAGCTGTGTCTCACTTGAGGTGCCAGGAAGGCATCTGGCAGTCCTGAGAGGACAGAGAGGACCTACAGGATGAAAAGTCTGGAATGATGTACACTGAGCACATGTGGAGTTGACAGCTGCTCTGCTGGCAAAGAGGATGGGCCAGAGATTCTGGGAGGCAGCCAGAGGAGTCAAAGTAGGGGACTAAGAGCTGGGTCGGGGCAGGGAGGACCTCTCTGTTGAGTTTCAACCTGGAAAATGGCCCACTTTCTGAGACACTGGCTACCTTTTGTTTGCCTTGGTCCATTTGTGCAATTACTTTAAAAATTCATGTCACTGGGTAATTTATAAGCAGTAGAAATTTATTCCTCTGGCAGCTCATACCTGTCTGTAACTCCTGTCCCAGGTGATCTGACAGCCTCATACAAACATATGCAGTAAAAATACCAATGGATATGACATAAAAATAAATAATTTTTAATAAGTGGCGCTAGTTGGGCAGTGGTGGCACACGCCTTTAATCCCAGCACTTGGGAGGAAGAGGCAGGCAGATTTCTGAGTTTGAGGCCAGCCTGGTCTACAGAGTGAGTTCCAGGACAGCCAGGACTACACAGAGAAACCCTGTCTCGAAAAACAAACAAACAAACAAAAATTGTTGTTGACCCTGGGACAGATGAATTAAAGTCCTGCAGTTCAGAGTTCAGCTTCTTGCCCTTTCTAGATTGCTCACTAAAGGGTCTCTAACCAAGCATCCCTCTGTCCCCTGTCGCTGGCCTTCCAGCAGACGATACCTATCTTACCACAGGTATACAGATCACATACAAAGGTAGAAATAGGCTCAGAAATGATCCATGGGGAGTAAACGCGGCCTTGGAGATCGCTTAGCTGGTAAGGTGCCTGCCAAGCCTGAGGCCTTGTGTTCAAACCCCAGAAGTATTGGGAAAAAAGAAATCTGGGTGTGGTGGGTACAACCCCAGTCAGCCTTGCTTAATTAGCAAGCCCTAGGCCAAAAGCTAGAACCTTTCTCAAAAAACAAGGTGGGTGATTCCTGAAAACAACACCTGAGGTAGTCCTCCATTTCCACACACAGGCAAGACACCTGCACACCCACATGAACACACAGGTATCCACACATTCCCCAAAAATGATTTAATATGAGAGGAAAGTAAAGCACTCAGAAGCCTAGAGGACCCAGGGGACTGGGAAGCCACGCCTGACTTTGAACAGCTTCCACGCTCTTTGGAGCCTCAGTTTTCCAATCTGTAAGTTGGAAATATGGGAAGTGTCACATTAGCACACAGAACTTCTCCCTAAAAATAAATTCCTATACCAAGATGTTTAAGTTGACTCACTAACTTCTTGCTGAGGTGTTCCATAAACAGACTGAAGTAATGGAGCCCCAGTGGGAGCCATAATGCGGCCAACTTCCTCAGGACTCCAGTGTCTCCCTCTAGGCTCCTGCGTTAAGGCTTCGTTCCCAGCTGGTGGTACTATTTGGGGTTGGGGGATAAAGACTGTAGGAGGAGGACGTCTCTTGGGACAGACTAGGTCACTGGGGCATGTGCTTCGAGAAAGGACACGGACCTTCCTTTTCTATGCTTCTTGCTCACCATGAAGTGAATAGCCACCTTGACTTCCCCACAGTTCTACCTCACCTCAGACTCAAAGCTGCAGAGCTAGCCTTACCGTGCACCGAACGCTGGCCCACAAAACCATGAGCCAAAACAAGTCTTTCTCCCTGATGCTTTTCCTCAGTGTTTGTCACAGTAACAAGAAGTCTCATCAGCATACTGTAACTTTAATTTGTTCAAAACCTATTTTTAGTGATGTTTCATAAACGCTTTAACCTCCCTGGTAGTCCACCACCCACAAGAGGTAGTGGAAAAGAAAGGATGCAGGTGTTTAGAAAGGTTCTTTAGAGCAACTCCTGTTTGTGTTGTCTGAAAATCACAGGATAGCAGTGGTGGCTCAATCCACTCACATACACCTCGTGAATACACAAGTCTGGTTTGGTAGATACACAAGTCCGGTTTGGTAGAGTCGGGATAGCAAACGTGAAATCAGCAGCAGTGGCCCTACCTAAGGGAGAAGGGCAGACCTCAGCCTCAGCAGGCATCAGCTGAGGGACCCAGAGGGCTGCCAGGAGAGGTTTCGAGCTGTGCCTCTCTCAGCAAAGCTAAGACCAGCAAGTGCTTCACAGTGAGCTCTAAAAGCAAGCCTAGCTCAGCCTCCATCACGGTTGGGAAGTTCTAGTTATCATCCCCCCCAAACATCACGTGTCCTGCACAGGTTTTGCCTCAGCATGTGCTCTGTCTCAGCTGACATCACTCTGCCGACCAGCCCAAGTCCACAAAAGCAGCAAAAACACTGCAGCACACCACCAGCAGTTTTTTTGGTGAATTTCTCTCAATGGAGTCCCAACAAATGCAGCTCAACTATGCAACGTAAGGTGGACCAATACATGCATTGTTAGTGAAGAATCCTTTATCCCATGTCCTTTCATGTGCATGCTTTAGCAGATCATCCTCTCTCCTGTGTCTGCTTCAGCCAAACATTCCTTCACAAGTCTACAGCCTTTCTTCTGTGTGCACTTCAGGAAACACTCCTTCATGTGTCTGTCCCAGCAAAACCCCATTCAACACAACTGACTCTCCAAAGAACACTTACGTGTCCACTTCAACATACACTTCCACACGGCCCATCCTCATAAAAGAGTGTACTTCTCACCAACACCGATATCAGACTTAATCATGTGACTTGATTCCATATGATATGAAGATTCCAAGAGATACAGAGAGAATCCCATGTAAGTGGTTTTGGGAGTCGCTGAAGAGGGTCCTCACTGTTCTTCTCCATCTTGCCAGAGAGTTCTTGTTTCTTCAGCGTGGGGAGAGGACATCATGTAGTGCTGGACAAAGGGCATGTAATTTGAGTGTAAAGTAATCCTTTGTGCTTTTGACTGTCTATTACACACCAAAACTTTATCCAAACTGATAAAGACTTCATGCAGAGAAGTCTTAAGCGACCAGTTAGGTATGGAGTCTGCCTGCAGAAAGGAGCTGGGAAGGCGTGTTTGTTTCGCTTTTCTTAAAGTAGTGCAGAGGCTGTTGAGATGGCTCAGCAGGTAACGGTGCTTACTGCCAGTTCTGACAACCTGAGTTCAATCCCCAGGACTTACAAATTGTCTTCTGACCTCTACATGCATAACATGTTGCCATATGTTATCTTGGCCCGACCTGTGATGCAGTATTTTTGTTTTCAGTCGAAAAAACTCAAAGTCCAAAGAGGTTAAACAGCACACACACACGTGTAGTAAAGCCCCAAGCCAGCCCAGCACTCTCAATTCACACTTCACGCAGCAGTGTGGCCCAGCACCTACCCAGATGCCCGAGACTGTTAAGTAAGTTCTCTGGTCTCCCAGGTAGCTCAGGCCCAGCTAACCGGTTAGCCTTCCTAAGGGAGCATCGAGTTTGTTTCTTAAGATGGCATTTTATCTATCTGTTCTCTATGGGGGTGTCTAGAGCCTGTAGACGTGTGGGTCTGCAGGCTTCCTCTGAAGACCTTCGTCTAAGTTACGGAGCTTCATGCACCTTGGATGAGTTAAACTGCTTCTGGAGTATGTTGGAGGATCTTCTTCGCTGCCCCATTCCTTGGTCTGGTTTTCCTTTCTATGGTAAATTCTGTGCATGAGACACAGGTGAGGGACTGAAAAATACTAGAGGGAAAAGAAAATGTAGGGGAGAAATGGACCAAAGAGCAAAAGAAAAAAAATGAACAAAAGTAACTCCTTGCACAGAGCCCACGAAAGGTCCCAGTGTTCTGAGGAAATCCAGACTCTGAGGTCCCGACTCTGGTACTGTACTCTAACTCTACTGGGGTCCTCTACACACTCAATGCACCTCAATCCAGAACCTAAAAGGAAAGCTGCAGCTCTCAGCAACTCACTGAGGCACAGCACTAGGAGGGCCGATCATACGAACTTGGAAGTGATGTCTAGGACGGAGTCCCACTACTGTATCGTGGTCTGAACTCTGCTTTGATTGGGGTGGTGGCGGGGTAAGGGAATGCCCCAGAATCTTGCTACTCTCCAAATTGTCTGTTGACACACTAGGATCCAAGGTCCTTCACAACACCCCTCTCCAACCTTACCTACTTTGTTCCTTTTGTTTTATTTGCATATGGTGGGGATTTTTGTTTTTGTTTTCTGTTTTTGTTTTTGTTTTGTGTGAGATAGGGTTTCACAATGTAGCCCAGGCTGACCTGAAATTTACTCTGTAGACCAGGCTGACCTTGAACTCACAAAGATCTGCCGCCTCCCTCTGCTTCCTGAGTGCTGGGATTAAAGTATGTACCACCATGCCCAGCTGCAGCTTTCTTAGTTCCCTGTGGAGCTAGCATTTGTCACTTGCCTGCTGTATACTAAGGTCTTTCAGTTAATTAAGCCGAGACCATCATACCTTGGTTTTGTTATGTCCGTAGTACAGATGAGGATGCTGAAAATTTCTGATGCATTTTTGATTTACAATAAAGTGATCAAAAAAGATGTCCTGAGGAGCCTGGAACAAAGAAAGCAGAAGAAATAGTCTGACCACACATTAAAAGCTGGCAGGATGTTCCAGCTAACAGGAAACTTACCCAAGAGATGCACTGATTGTCAGAGTGGACGTTAGGGGGAAGAATCTAAGATGCAAACCCTTCCTGATGAACTGAGTAAGTGAATGGGGAACCTCTCTGGGCCTAGCTTTCCTACCCGATAGTAGCTAGAGACTGGCACGGGACCTCAAAGCAATGTGCCATGCTTACCATATAAGGTCAATGCCTGAGTCAGGTCTTGCCTTGACTGTAGCTGTTCAGAGGCACCAGAAGAGGGCATTGGATCCCATTACAGATGGTTGTGAGCCACTCTGTGGTTGCTGGGAGTTGAACTCAGGACTTCTGGAAGAGCATTAAGCTCTTAACCACTGAGCCATCTCTACAGCCCCCAGGTCTTGCCTTTCTAATCTCTAACACACACACACACACACACACACATACACACACACATACACACACACACACACACACACACCTTTGCCACTCTCAAGGACAATCTTTGGATCTGTTTTATTGCACAGAATAATGTGAACAGACCTTTTCTGCCCTCATCTGCACTGGTGAGAGTAAGGATGCACTGGCGCCTCTAGTCACAGGCCCTGAGCTCTGTGGACAGGCTGAAGGTTTGAGTTCTTTCCCTCAACAGCTACTGTGACAAGCAGGGAAGGAGGAAAACCTCTCAAACTCTGGCAAACTGCAGTGGCCTACACTCCATGTATTTTCTAGGTATAGCCTCTCCCTCTAAACTCGCCTCTTTCCTCTCTCTCTCTCTCTCTCTCTCTTTCTCTCTCTCTCTTTCCCTCTCTTGCTCTTTCTTTCTCCCTCCCTCTCTCCTCTCTTTCTTTCTCCCTTCCTCTCTCTCTCTTTCTCCCTCTCTCTCTCTTTCCCTCTCTCTCTCTTTCTTTCTCCCTCCCTCTCTCTCTCTTTCTCCCTCTCTCCTTCTCTCTCTCTCTCCCCACCCCCTCTCTCTTTTTTTCTCCCTCTCTCCTTCTCTCTCTCTCTCCCCACCCCCTCTCTCTTTTTTTCTCTCTCTCTCTTACCTGGAAGCCAGGCTACAACAATCCACACTCTGAGGCAAGGAGAAGAAGGGATCCCTTCTACCAGGAGTGTGGCCTTTTTATATAAAAAAAAAAAAAATCTATTATTTATGCCTCTGAGATGAGTGCGTATGTGAGTGTGGGTTCGCTCTCATGGACATAATGTGTATGAACTCATATGCTGTGTTGTGTATGTGAATTTCAGAGGACAATTTTGTGGAGTCTTTTCCCCCCTTTTTTGCATGGGTCTTGGGGATCAAACTTAGACCATCAGGCTCGGGAGAGCACCTTTCCCTTTGGAGCTGTGTCACAGGCCTACGACCTTTTACACTAGCGTGCATGCACATCCACTGATCTCCACTTGTCTCAAACTGTCCATTTCAGAGTTGTCTCCAAGCATACCACATAACCAAAGGCCAAGTATTTTTCCCAAAACAAAATAATTTTTTTCTCCCTTAGAGTGATGCCAAACCAGAAACAGCTGAAGATTTGGAATTACTCTGCGCTTCGCTACTGGTTTGCGAGCTCCCAGAGGTATCAAGGTCAAGTATGAGAGAGCAGCCTGTCACACGGCTGTGGACAGCTAGCCCAGGCCAGTCTCAGGTGCAGGCAGGGACGTGGATCAACTTTTAGAAGGAGCTCCTCCTATGAGTGAAGGTTTTAAACTAAGTATACGATTAGAATGGCTTCGAGGCTAGCCCACTAGACTTCATCAGCCAGTGAAACCAATTACCCCGTGTTTATTTTTTTTAAAAGCCAATGACCCGCAAATAAATAGCTCTTGACTTTGAAGACTGCCAAGTTAAACACCCAGCTCTCTGCCTGATTACAACAGGCTCTAGAGCTCTCTCACATTGTCACCCAGGAGCAAACAATTCTGTCGAAGGGAGAAATCTGCTCTATGATTTTGTTAGTGGCTTCAGCTGCCAGCCAGGAGATCGCTTATGAAAACGGATGCAGTAGCTCCTTATTAAAAATGCATGAATATCCAGTCTCTTGATTGTGGAAATAATCAGCAGACTGTCTAATGTGACAACACTCAGCCACAGAAAGAATTAATTAGAGCGAAATTGATTAAGGAGAAGAGGATGAAAAAAAATCTGTCTTCGACGATTCAGGCTCCCACGAAACACAAGCATTAATCCCCAGCTTCTTTCAGATGAAGAGCCTTTTCCAAGTGCTCTCCATTAAGTAGTCATCTGTACCCCAACCCCTTCTCAACCAGAAAGAAACGCAAGCACTTTCAGTAAAATTTAAATTACTACTAATTTTAAAAATTAAAACTAAGTCTTGAAGACTTAGAAAAGAGTTTGGGGGAGATTGAAGGTTTTATTATTATTTTAAATAAAAGACAGGAACAAGGTCAGTAAGTTCATCAGGGTTGCTTCTGGTCCTGAGCACTGGACACTTTTGTTAGATGTCATCAATGATTACTAAGCAGCCTCCTGCCTCCTGTGGTGATAACCTGCTCTAAACAGATAGAAAGACCTTGGAGGGACCACATATTCCATTGTTTACCTTGAAACAGAGCCCAGTCAAACCAGAGATCTTCTGAAGGGCCACTGGGGACAGGGACCACTAGTCCCTGGGGATGGGGATGGGGTGTACCAACAAGCAGCTAACATATTCCAAGCTCCAGACTCCCTCTCTATCCCTTGTTCAAAGACAGGCGAAGGTGGCCACAGGATTGATTTTCCTTTCTGTTTGCTTCCATTAGTAGTGACTCTGAGTCCCTGGCTCTCTTCTGAGCTGTATGGCATAGGCCACTGGCCTTTTCCTGCCCCTCTGTGGACTGCTATCTTTGCAGTTTGTCTGTCCCCAGCCCCACTCAGTCGTGTGGCTAATAAGGTGGGATGCATTCTTTGTCTAGGGCAGGTGGCTCAGCACTACGGAACATCTGGAGGGCTCTGCACATCCTCCAGCTTGCTCCCACCCACCACCTGGACAGTCTGGTTCCAATCTACCTAGGGCAGGTGGAAGGTCCAGAGTCACCAGCCTTATCAGTAGACAGGTGGACAGAAGAAGGAACGTCATGTCTTCACTTTACCCGACTATGATCTTGGTTCCTCTTGGCTCCATTTTCCCTGAAGATTGAGCCTTTGGGCAGACAGAGCAGGACTATGAAAACAGGAACAGAATCCAACCCTGTCTGGGCCTGTTGTCAAGCGATGTCCCACCAACAAAGAAGCCTAGACCACCAGAGGAAACTGTGTTAGAGAATCCAAGAAGAGCCAGAAAGCGGGGCTTCTCTTCCTGAGCCTACGAGTAAGGTCCCAGACCTATCCTATATACTCCCACGCCCACACAGCCAGACTGCCACTCAACTGCTTCAAACACAGCTGGGTAGATGACCCAGGAGGGCACTGGGTAGGTAAGCTATCATGAGTAGGGGAACCATTACTCAAAGCCAGGGAAGAAATTGCATCCTCTAGAAGTACTGCCCACACTATCCTGTCTGGCTGAGCTTCCCACACCACCCCCATTGTCACAATACAGGACTTGAATGATAAAATAGGAATTCAGAGAGGAGGCAGGCAGCTTTTCTCCCAGGAATTAAGCTTCATGTAAATTTAGGATGTAAATGGTGCTATGGGAGCAGGGACAGCTGGAAGGAGCCAGCCCCCAAATGCAGCTAGTTCCGAAGCAGCCTAGAATGCCAGGTTCAGCCAAAATGTCTTTGCCTTGTACACACAGCTACAGCCATTCCTTTCTTCTCTCCCCTAACTTCAGCCCTCACCTTAGTAATGAGGGTGCAAGAGAAATGTGACGTCTGCTGTCAAAAGTGTCACAGGTTCAGCAGACGAGATGGTTCAGGGGCAAACATGCAGGAAGGCCTCAGGGCCCTAGTTAAATCCCCAGAAGCCACATAAAAAAGACAAGCGTTTTGGTGTGTAACCCTGTCATCCCTACCCTGAGATGGGAGACAGAGACCAAAGAACCCACTTGGCTCAGTTAGACTGGCACAGACAGTATGGCACCAAAACACAAGAGAGACTTGGCCTCAGCAAGGTGAAAGGAGAGAACGGACTCTGGAACACCATCTCCATTCTCCTGCTCACATATGCACACTGTCACTCACACACGTAGACAAGTCACACAACCTAATCAGGACTGGCTCAATGGCAGTAGTGGCACATGCCTATAATCCCAGCACTCAGGGGCAGAGGCAGGCTGGTGGATCTCTATAAATTCTAGAACAGATGGGCCTACACAGAGAAACCCTGTCTCTAGAAAACAAAAGAAACAAAAAAGAGTGCTTACTAGATGGGCAGTGGTGGCACACTCCTTTAATCCCAGCACTTGGGAGGCAGAGGCAGGTGGATTTCTGAGCTCGAGGCCAGCCTAGTCTACAGAGTGAGTTCCAGGACAGCCAGGGCTACACAGAGAAACCCTGTCTCTAAAAACAAAACAAACAAATAAACAAACAAAGAGTGCTTACTGCTCTAATAGAGAACCTAGATCTGGTACACCTCCATAGTACCTTAGGACCAATGTAAGTCCAGTGCCAGGAGATCTGATGCCTTTTATGGTCTATGAGGACTCCTATGCACATTTGGTGGCATGAACTTACACAAGCACACACATACTCACATAAAAATAAAAAAATAATTTTTTAAATTGAAATAAAAAGTCACAGGTTTCAGTATTAGGACACTGACTTAATTGACGTAAATGAGAAACCACAGGAGTAATGTATCATACAGCATTTCCCTGAGTGCCACCAGCTTAGCATTGAATGACATCAGTGAGAAGAAAGAACCTTGGCAGATACAGTGGTGGTCAGGGAGGCCCAGGGCACAGACGGGTTGTGCAGCTGAAGGGGTGTCATCTGTCTGTGCAGTGAAGAAAGACTGACTGTGCAGAGAAAGGCAGAGGCACATCAGGGAGCCTGGCAGCCTGACTAGGGGGAGGAGAAACCAGATGGCAAAACCAGGTTCAGACTTAGGACTTGAACATAGAGCCCAAACTTCAGGTGCTGCAGTATAACCTAGGGAGCTGGTTATAATGGAGATCCCAGCTGGGCATGACTCTGCATCCCCATATCCTAGCACTTGAAGGAGAACCTTGGGATGGAGGCAAGAGTTCAAGATGAGTTCAAGGCCAGCCTGGGTTATGTAAGGGTCCATGATTCGCCAAAGAATGATACTCGATACTCCAGACTCAAATGGTAAATACGAAGAGTGTTTTATTCTACAGAAGTCCATCATGCTGGGGTCTCCCATCACCAAGATAGACAACCAGTGAGCTCACAACCCTGATTTAAATCACATTAGGGAATTCCTGTGTAGTCGAGCTGGGTATCTTAATCTGTTGAGTCCAATGGCTGGAAACTGCTGCTGGGGATGTCTGGACACTGTTGATGAAGAAGTCTGGAAACTGTTGCTGACCCAATGCCGTTGCCTCAAGCCAGGAGGCAGGGCGACTTCTGAAGGCAGGGCGGCTTCTGACTAGCTGCCTGAAGCCTAGGGGTTTTTTTCTAGTAACTGACTTGTCTGGGCTTCTCTGGACTTGCCCAATTCTTAGGCATTGTTGGTATCAGGACCTCTGAAACCGTGACATCACCTAGGTGCGACCCACATACCTGTTGCCAAGGCAACAGCCACCATATTCCCAGAATCTACCTGGCTTACCTCCCACCTTTACCTGTGACTACATCAGCATCCATCTATAAAGAAAGTCCCCCCTCAGCTCTCTCTCTTCCTCCCTTCTCTTTCTGCCACCACGTTGCCTCTCTCTGTCTCAGTAAACCTCACGTAGAACTACTTGGCCTGATGTGGTCTTTCTGAAGCCGTGAGACCATCAAAATCATAACAGGCCTAGTCTCCTGAGCTGACAGTCTGAAGACTGTCATGGAATCAGCCTAGCCTTCTCAGTTATATGATCACCTATCTAAAAATTAAAATTAAAAAAGAGAAAGTTCGATGGGCAGTGGTGGCACACACCTTTAATCCTAGCACTTGGGAGGCAGAGACAGGCAGATTTATGAGTTCGAGGCCAGCCTGGTCTACAGAGTAAGTTCCAGGACAGCCAGGGCTACACAGAGAAACCCTGTCTCGAAAAAAAAAAAAAAAAAACCAAAACAAAACAAAAAGTGAAAGTTCTAGTCATGTATGGGAGTACACACCTGTAATCAAAGCAGTTGGGAAACTGAAGCAAGTGGGTTGTTTGGAATTTAAGTCTAGCCTAGGCTACACTGCAGTATGTCCCAAGCCAATTTGAGACTCATAGTAAGGATCTGTCTCAATCAACAACAACAAAGGAGCTTTCCTGCACCCAAGCCCTATGATGACACTGGGCCCTTTAAGCAAGGGGGCTGGTGGTGGCACACACATGCATTTGCTGAAGGTCCTTTTCGTGCCCTCTCAGAGCCTCCTGTGTCACAGGTGTGGCCTGTGGACAGAGCTAAGGCTTTACTTACACCATGGAAATTCCAGCACTTCAGAGATATCCCCAGCCTCTATGGGAACCTCGAGTCTAGGGCAGGGAATTATTTTGACTTTACCATAGCTGAAGGGAAAGTAGTCCTAAGGAAATCTTCCAAGCTGCCTTATTCCTGGGACCCCAGGCCCCTGTCTTCAGCTCTCGCCAAGCTGCCTTATTCCTGGGACCTCAGGCCCCTGTCTTCAGCTCTCGCCAAGCTGCCTTATTCCTATAACTCCTGTTATAACTGTAACGTCATCATCACACACAATAAATTTGACATTGGTACAATACTATCAGTTAATCAGAACACAGACTCAAATTTCCCTGATTTTCCAAAAATATCCTTTATGGCATTTTGGAAATACAGAACACAATCAGGTTTTACATGCTGTCACATCTCAAGATTTTCTAGAACTGTCTTCTTGTTATTATATTATGTTTGTTTTCATTACACTGACATTTTTGAAGAGTCCAAGTGAGTTTTCTCATAAACTGTCACATAATCAGCACTTGGGTTATTTTGTTCAGATTATATACGCTTGGCCAAGACTTTTCTGGGTTACAGATCTAAGGGGAAAGCTATCCTGGCGGTTGGGAGCCAAGGAATACCACAAAGTTATAACAGGCAACAAGCCTCACACAGAGAAACACAGGGAAAACACAGGAGGGTGGCTGCCTCTGTGGGGGCACGGGTGCCATGAGGGTGAAGTTGCAGAGCAACTGAGCAGGAGGTAGGCTTTATAGAGGATTTCTTGTGAGTGGGGCTTTCTAGCATGGCCTGGGATTGATTGAATTTTGTGGCTTGGTCTTAAGTTTTTACTCTCTAGGGTAGAATTTGGCCTCCTGCATCTTGAGGGGTTGGGTACAGTCGTTAGTATTGGTCATTAGAATGCTCTGTGGGTAGATCTGGGTGGTTGGAGGTCCTTGGGTGTGGGACTTAGCCAGCTTTGTGCCTCAAGGGACTGGTCTGGCCCTTAGAGTATTCTCAGGGGTGGTCCCTGCCACTCCCTTACCTTGAGTGCCTGACAGTATACCAAAAAGGTGATGTACCTTCCCATAGTGTGTACTGTGTCCAGAGCAAGTACAGATTTTTGTGCCACCAGTGGTGATGCTGAGCTGGGTCACATGGCTAAGGTAAACACTGTACATCCCCACAGTTGGCCCACTGACCTAAGGACCATGTAACACTTACTGATAAATTGATAAATTTTAAAAGTCTTTTAGGGCAAGAATGGGGTCTTCTCTTTTGGAAAAGACTGTACTACAGTTTGCAAAATGCTTCTCTGCAGATTACCTTGTTTGTTCATTCAACTCCCAAGGGAGGACTTTTTGTCCCCACTGGTATGAGTGCAGACTCTCACTGAGCTTAGTGACTTTGATGTTGGATCTCCAATCTGCCTTTAGCAAATGCTTTATAGCAAATACTTAACCTCTCTGTTAAGCTTGTTTCCTCAACTGTAACATGGAATAATAGTGTTTTTCTCCCACAGTTGTTATGAGGACTAAGTAAAGGCATTGAAAAGAAAACGCTTGGGTCCCAGGAACATAACGAAATAACCATGGGTTTACTCCCCAGCACCAAGTAAGAGAGGAAGGGAGGAAGAAAATAAGAAAAGAGAAAGAGGAAATGCTTGGTATTATGATTAACATAGAAAATATTCAAAAATGAAAGTGCTAGTGTGAAGCTAAACACATACATGAACTATGTGCACATGCATAGTGAACATTCATATACCAGTGCAAATGTTCAGGAAGGTCATGGTGTAGCCTGGGTTACTGGTCTGAATTCTCAACAGAGCTCAGATCCAAAGCACATCTACTGAACCCCAAATCTGAATCACCTGACCATGGTCTACAAACCATCAGGAGGCAGAGCAGTGCTGGACCCCAAATATGAATCACTTGACCATGGTCCACAAGCCATGAGCTCAGGCCAATGTTGGACCCCAAATCTGAATCACCTGACTGTGGTTCACAAACCATCAGGCATCAGGCCAGTGACACCAGGCAGGATCACTTTGTATGATCTAAATCATATGAATGATGTGTATAGAAATTGGACTTTATCCTACTTACCCCTAATTTTAAGATGCATGAAGTTAACCTTCATTGCATTTGCTGGGCATGGTTGGCCCTTGGGCGCCTCACCCAACCCCGCCCTTTCTTCTAGAGCCCTCTGCTCACTGTCATTGTGTTACTTCGGAACCAGCACCACATGAACATCAGCTACTGTACTTCCAGGAGGCACTCTGGCTAGACCACGCTGTGTATCTGACTGACCTCAAACATTCCTCTGCCTTGCTGTACTATGCCCAGCCCATGCCCTAGACCAGAACAAGAATGGTCCTTGGTTAAAACTGAATGACTTTAGAGTTCAGGACATGTAGGGGGTCTCTGGAAAACTCTTGATGGCTTATTCCTCCCCTCTCATCTCCCTATCTCTCTTTCTAGGGATAAGACTTCATGATGCTTGGCAGGCACTCTGCTACAAGGTATATGTCCACCCATTTTTCCTACCTTTTATTTTGAGATAAGTCTGATCATGTTCATCATGTAGCCCAGGCTACCTGGTATTCCCTCAAAGGAAGTAAGAGAGGTGTTTATTTGTTGTGTTTTTGTTTTTGTTGTTTTTTAAAAATTTTTATTTTTTAACTTTTATTGCATTATGATGAGAAAAGTTACATGATTTCAATTTATCTGAATTTGTTAACATTTAAAAACATATTTTAAGTAAATAGAATTGCATCGCATTCTTCTTT
The DNA here is from genome assembly GCF_008632895.1 of Mastomys coucha. Taxonomy (NCBI): domain Eukaryota; kingdom Metazoa; phylum Chordata; class Mammalia; order Rodentia; family Muridae; genus Mastomys; species Mastomys coucha. The sequence continues at coordinate 5,734,644 of NW_022196912.1, read as the reverse complement.
CCCTCTTGTACCCCAACTCCTCCCAGAGACCCCCCCTTCAATACCTACAATATCTTTTTTTGTCATATTCTTTAAAGTTTATGAAATATTATAACAATAAAATGAGTATTATAAAAGTTGTTTGATATAAAACAACAATCAATTTAACAGTCTTATGTAGATGCTTGTCTATAGCAATACTGAAAATACATGTTTTTCTCAATATAAATTTTTAAATAACCCCAAATGTATTAACTGTATATTTCAAAATAATACATCACTACTAGTATTTTCTTAAATGAACATAAATATATAAAGTCTTTTTGTTTGTTTGTTTCCTTGTTTGATTTGTATTTAGTAGAGCTTAAAATCTTGGCTCTTAACTGTGGTACAAGGCCAAAATAAGAACAATTTTTAGACATTGGATTTCATTGTAATAAGGCTGTATTTCAATGACCCTCAAATCACCAAAGGATTTTACCTCCATCGTAGCTGAGAGTTGGCAGTTCTGCTGCACCAAGGAATGAATTGTAGGTACAATTTCTGGATACAAACTTCCTGCTATGGTCAAAGCTATTTGACTTGAGTGAGTGACTTTATTCTTAGCCCACAGAGAACAGGTTACATTCAAGAAATGGTGTGTGTATTAAGATGGTCTATCCATAAAGACATTCACCAACTGTTCCAGTGAACAATGATTCTGCTTGGAGGGTGGCACAGACATTAGGTGAGGGTAAGAATTTGGTTCATTGGGTGTGATGATTTTGAAAAGCATTTATCTCAGAGAAAGAGTAACTTACACAGTGCTCTTCCTCAAACTTGATACAAGAGTTACAAACTTCAAGCAAAGCATTCAGTCTCACTCTTTGTTGTTCTCTTACAAGTCCCTTACCAATTTAATTGTCTACGTTTCTTTTGGGTATATAAATACTTTTGAAATATGTAAGCTGTGCTGAAAACCATAGTATAGTGTAAAAACATGAAAAAAAATACTACTAATAGAGAGGCTGAGATAGGAGAAGCAAGATTTCAAGACCCTTAGTTGTACACAGCAAGACACTGTCACAAACAAGCTGAAAGTGTAAATGGATTATACAATATTTGACTTATTTTTCCAATTACCAAATTAGAGAGACCATTGCATGACAATCAACACATTTCTAATTCCTCATATTTTTGGATTTCAATCGATTAGGATATGTTGGTAATATGAATTTTCATATTAATATATTAAGAAAAAGTAATTGTTACTTCCTGTTGTTTTTCTTGTAAGAGGTAGAATTAGGTTTGTTGAAAGATTATTTTCTTGCTTCTTCTAGGGTGTAGTTTCACTCCTTATGTTGATGCTTTCCATCTATTATCCTTGTAGGGCTGGATTTGTGGAAAGATATTGTGTAAATTTGGTTTTGTCATGCAATATCTTGTTTTCTCTATCTATGATAATTAAGAGTTTTGCTGGGTATAGTATCCTGGGCTGGCATTTGTGTTCTTGGAGGATCTGTATGACATCTGCCCAGGATCTTCTAGCTTTCATAGTCTCTGGTGAGAACTCTGCCGTAATTCTGATAGGCCTGCCTTTATATGTTATTTGATCTTTTTCCCTTACTGCTTTTAAAATTCTTTCTTTGTTTAGTGCATTTGGTGTTTTGATCATTATGTGACTAGAGGAATTTCTTTTCTGGTCCAGTCTATTTGGAGTTCTGTAGGCTTCTTGTATGTTCATGAGCATCTCTTTCTTTAGGTTAGGGAAGTTTTCTTCTATAATTTTGTTGAAGATATTTACTGGCCCATTACATTGGGAGTCTTCACTCTCTTCTATACCTATTATCCTTAGGTTTGGTCTTCTCATTGCCTCCTGGATTTCCTGCATGTTCTGGGTTAGGAGCTTTTTGCTTTTTGCATTTTCTTAGACTGTCGTGTCAATGTTTTCTATGGTGTCTTCTGCCCCTGAGATTCTCTCTTCTATCTCTGTGGGAAGCCATCGTAAGCACATCGCCATTACAAGATGTCGATGACATCCGGCTTGCCATTGGCATAAAAATGCCTTGTGCGCGTGTGCCTGTATCCGCAGCGGAGTGCCTTTGGTCACGTCAGATGGCCTGATCGTCTCACAGCCTATTATGAGTCGCCACGTCTGAGGCGGGCATAGAGCTCTATATAAGGGAAGGGTTTTGAGATAGTCGGGGTCCTCCTCAACTGAAGCTTGTGATCTCGCTCTCAAGATACATTAAAGCTTGTACTGCAGAAGGATCCTGTGTGTGCCGCGTTGTTCCTGCTGGCGGGAGATAGCGCGGGACATATCTCTTGTATTCTGTTGATGATGTTTGCATCTATGACTTCTGATTTCTTTCCTAGGTTTTCTATCTCCAGGGTTGTCTCTCTTCCTGATTTCTTTATTGTTTCTATTTCCATTTTTAGATTCTGGATGGTTTTGCTCATTTCCTTCATCTGTTTGATTGTGTTTTCCTGTAGTTCTTTAAGGGATTTTTGTGTTTCCTCTTGAAGGGCTTCTAGCTGTTTACCTGTGTTCTCCTGTATTTCTTTGAAGGTGCTATTTATGTCTTTCTTAAAGTCCTGTATCGTCATCATGAGAAGTGATTCTGTATCTGAATCTTGCTTTTCTGGTGTGATGGTGTGTCCAGGACTTACAATGGTGGGAGTATTGGGTTCTGATGATGCCAAGTAACCTTGGTTTGTGTTGCTTATATTCTTACGCTTGCCTCCTGCCATCTGGTTGTCTCTAGTGTTACCTGCCCTTGCTAAATCTGACTGGACTCAGTCCTTCCTGTGATCCTAGTTGAATCAGAACTCCTCAGAGTCAAGCTGTCTCTGTGATCCTATGATTCTGGGACCCTGTGATCCTAGGCTTATTAGAGCACCTGAGAGTGGAGCTTCCTCTGGGTGTTTTGAGACTGGCTGTGGAACTTGCGCCCAAGGTCTGTTCAGGGAACCGGCCAGCCCAGACCAGAAGCAACCTGAGCCACTGGGCTGGCAGAGTTCCTGTGTGCCTGGTCCTGCTGGTCCCAGTTACTCCCAGGGTTGGGACAGGTGTTGGGTCCTCCTCACCTCTGATCCTGGGCGTGTTAGAGCGCCTAAGAGTGGAGCTTCCTCTGAGTGTTGTGGGACTGGCTGCAGAGCTTGTGCCCCAGGTCTGCTCAAGGCACTAGCCTAGTGAGATAGTTTATTTTGAATCAAATACTAATGGCCATTAATTAAAACAAGCTTTTTTTGTTTGTGTGCATGGGATATCTTCCCCTAAGAACATTGGGAGGCCAGCATTGGATGTGAGAAAGACAAGGCTTTTGTAGTTCAGGGGTAGGGAGTTTCCAGATGGGGGATTTGTCAGGAGCAGAACATAAGCATAATAAGTGAGTCATAATGACCTCCTGAAATGAAGGCCTGGCTGCACAGTAGGCATGGCAAAGTAGTCATCAGTGGCCATATAACAAAGGTAGGCTTGCAAAATGGTCATCACAACTTTTTGAAATAAAGGCATAATTACTGTTTCTTGGAACAGGCAATATAGAACCATTTGTAGTTACAGTTACCAGTGGAGGCAGAGCCCAATCCTTGAGAGACAAATTTTATCATAAGAAGGCATAAACTTAGTTTGTCTTTACAAACTTGGGCTTTAAGCCCAAGATGGAGGCAGACTGGTTCATCACATAGCCCAGGAACCTGGATTCAGATTATTTTAAATAACACGTACCAATATAAACGCAGTTGCATGTTCTTTTTAAAGTCATGAAGGAAAGAACATTTAAACCAAGGAACTTCCTAAAGATTGGTGACAACCTCAGATAGGTGTGCTATAGCAAAGCAAGGGGAATTCCACTGTGGGTTTTAGACATTAACTATCAGAATCTTTGTTTTGATTCCAATGTGGGATTTAGACATTAACTATTGGAATCTTTGCTTTGGGATTGGTACAAGCTGTCATGTTAATATATTCTGAAGCTTTTATTTGGTAGTTGAAATGATCTTTTAGATCAGCCACAGATAAATGATAAATGACTACTAAGGAGACTAACTATAGCCAAAACAATTTGGCTTTAAATCTGTAGCATTTCAACTCTATAATGAATGATCAATTGTAATCAATAATCAATCAATCATGTAGAATCTTAGACTGTAAGAATTGAGCATACAGGGACATCTCATAAAAATACCGAGGAGCCAGGAATGTCCATTAAGCCTAAAGACAGAGAGCTTCAGAAGGGTTTACTGAGCAAACATCCATCCCCAGGAGTTGCCCTAATTGTGGGGAATAATGCCCAGTTCCAAGAAAAACGTTCCCAGTAGGGGTGGATCTCCCCCCACCCCTCCTATGTGCAACCAGTATCTCCTCCTCACCTGGGGCACAGAGGTCAATGGACTCAAAAGACAATGGGCTCCACCAATGAGAGATAATCAACTCATGCTGTAAACCTATGTGCTGAAAGAGTATAAAAGGTGTGTGCTTTTGTTCCTCGGGGTCACCTTTGCCTGAATGTGGATGACCCCAGTATACTGGATCATTAAAAAAAAACTCAGGCTAATTGCAGTGATCTCCGTCTCTGTGTCTTTGTGAGTGGGATGACATCCTGGACGTAGGACTCATCTCTCCGAATCTTACATCATGGTGCATGGGCCAGGAAAGTCCTCCTCCTCTCAGGACCAGTGACTGGAGAACGGAGGTACTGTGATTGTTTTCGTTTGTGTCAAATGTCTGTGTCTGACTTTTTGAATCTGTATCTTTGATCTGTGTGGCTGCAGCAGTTTCTTGGAGGTAGTCTTGCTAGGCAGGTAGACGTACCTTGCCGTCGCAGACTGCAAGAGTCCTGGACACTCTGGACTCTGTCTGGGAAGTTAGATCCGAAAGGGTTCGATCTGGGGGTGGCAGTAAAGAGGCCACTACCGAGTTCCACTCTGTCTAACCTGGTTTACCTGGCCCCTGCTGTGTGCAGAAGTAACTAGTTCATCTCGGCGTGGCTGGCATGGCCGAGCAACTCTGTGATCTGGCTTTGGATATCTGTGTATGCAGGAGCACCTGGTGTCTGTAACTGGGCCCATGGAAGGGGTGAACTGTGTATGAATTGTCTTTCTCTGTGTTCATGGACCTGGCAAGTTCGAGCTGTCTGTGTGGTGATTGTTTTTCTCTGTGCTTCTTGGTATCTTGTTCTATGTTCTTAGACTTTGGACTGATGACTCTCAACTCCCCTTGACCAATGGCTAGGGCAATGGCTGAGGCTGCTGTGGCTGAAGCAGCAGCGGCAGTAGGTGGGGAGGTGGCATCAGGCTGGAGCCTCCATGCCACACTCCATGTTCAGAGCTGTGAGCCCTTCGCTGCACCCCGGGTGCATGGCCAGGGCCTGGCGGGGCAGGCGCTCTCGGAGGTCAGGACCCACAGCTGCCCACTGGCCTTGGGTGGGGCGTCGGCTGCGAGCTCCTTGGCTTGGTGGCCCCGAGGAGGCAGCTGCACCAGAGGTAACTGCAGAGATGCAAGGCTCTCTGCCCTTTGCAACCCTCAGCACCACCTGGTTTCGACTGGCTTGGGCTCCCTAGCTGAACCACCCCGCCCTGAGTGTTACAGTCTCCCCTGCAGCAGAGTTCACAGAATCCCAGGGCTGAGAGACCAGGGACCACCCCTCCCGACTTGCAACCAGCACTGCCCAGACACACTTCCATGGTGGCGGTGGTGCACCATGATCAGCTCCAGGACAACTGGGAAGACCCGGTGAGAAATGAAGTTTGCGGTTAGAGTCTTTCTTTATAATTCCTGCTAGTAATTTAAAATTATTACCCTGAGAGTTAATGTTTATATTTTTATATTTCATTTCTTTTTCCTTTTTCCTGGGTTGGGTGATAGTTTGGGTGATGTAACTCGAGCAGCCAAAGTTGAGTCACCTGACCCAAGCATGCCAAGTTGGAACAAAGAACACCTCTAAGCCCCCTTGCTGTGGCAAATTACAGGCTAAGTCTGTGATAGAGAGAACAGGGATAATTGCCTGCTTTTAACAGATATTGGTAAGATATATCTTGATGATGCTAAAATTTTGTTTTGAGATTTGTATATTACAGAAATATACATACAGCCTTGGTGAATTTCCTCATCAGACATGCTAAACTGGCCTGCTTGAACTCCTGATGTCCTGGACTTCAGCCTGCTCCAGTCAAGACACAGACATCAGAAGACTAATAAATTTTGTTTTTCTCCCCCCCTTTATAATATCTCAATGCCCCTGTTCATCTTGAAGAAGTTATGAAGAGTCATCGACCCAGTTCCCTGGGCTTTGGAGAGGGTTGTTGATAGGTTTTCTTTACTTATTTATTTATTTATTTATTTATTTATTTATTTATTTTAGGAAATGTAAAATGGTCACATTTGGAACAGGGAAGAAATAGCCAGAATTCATTGTATAGAAACCTCATGATTGTTACTAAGTTAAAGTCATATGTTACTATTTGATACCGAATTTATTTTGATCATAATTTGGAGAAAAGAACCTTCTGATAATATTTACCCTGTACTGAAAATGATTTGGTTGCTGCATAGATAATTTAAACTAGAAGCATTGTGTGACTAGAATTTGATCAGGTATTTAAGTGTTTCTTTAGATGCACAATTTATTCCCAGAAAGTTTGCTTTAACATTTATATCATTAGTTTTGAGTTTTGTATCCTATGTTTGTAGTAGTAATTGGTAAAAGTTGTGGCTTGTGTTATAAGCCATTTACATCTTAAACTGGTATGCAAGAAATGAGTTAAGAGCTTTTAAATTGAGAATTTGTTCGTAAGATTAGGTACACAATAGTGTTCTTATTGACTGAGCAGTGTAGCAAATAAGTTCTGTTGTGCATACTTCAAGACCAAAAGATGAAGTTTTCTGTATCCACTTAAGAAATTTCTAATTTCAGTAAGAATTATCTGCAGACTTATAAGTAATTCTTTTATTTCCCTAGTAGACAGGGCTTAGACCCAGTCCTTCTTTTACTGCTATTATAGACAGATCTGAGATGTTTAGACCTGTGAGTTTAGAGCCAAATTAACAGATTCATGGCTCTGAGCTTATTGTTAGTGTGATTTCAATATTTTAATTAAAAATAACTGAGAGTAGTTCACAGACAATAGTCCAGATCACTTTACATAGATAGTTGGTTTTCAAAAACGTCAGAAATCCACAGAATGTGGCATTTGATATTATTTATTCTTTGACTAGAGACCTGTCTGCTCCTGATAGCACCCCTTTCTCAGACTCAAATAAGAAATTGAGCATCATTGGAGTTGCTCCAGTTGTGGCGGGACAGCCACTATGCAAAAATTGCCTCTTCATCTGCAAACAATACTGTCCAAAAAGGACACACAGGCCTAGGACAGCCTATATCTGCTTAGACAGAGTAGGAAAGTCCTTAATATTCCTGTTTCTCTTGTCTATCAGACATTCACAGGCCAGAAGGCTGAAGATTGATGCTCCAACGTTTTGAGGTAAAGACTGTCCAGGTGTCCAGCAGTCTCTATCGATTGGCAATATTTTTGGAAGCTGTGTTAGGCTTCTCATATATTATCTATTATCCAGTCATTCCTGGATTTCTGATGGAGTTGAAAGACTACAAAAGTTAGAAGAGATGCAAGACAAGTCGTAGAGAGAACTGGTGCAGGTAGCTGAGAAAATGTTTTATAACAGAGAAACGGGAAAAGAGAAAAGGAATGTTGCAGAAGGACTGTAAAGGGCATAGTGAAGGGATAGAGCGTTTAGAAGAAGGTCTTTGAAGATAGAGTCTAGTAAACAAATTGGGGAGCAGTTTGAAGACAAAAGGAAGAAAAGAGTCAGAAATAATAAGAGGTTAGAGAGCTAAAGAGAGATAAAAGACAGGAAGGAAGAGAAGCTAGGAAGCCTTGAGTGCCTAGTAAGATAGCGCCTGGCAACAGAAGAGATTCCTTGCTAAAGACCAGTGTGTGTACTGCAAGGAGAAAGGGAACTGGGTAAGAGATTGCCCCAAAAGGTCTTTGTGTGGATCAGGTCCCACAAACCCATCAACATCTGTGTAATGTTTCATACCCTCTGATGGAGAATCCAACTGGATACCTCCTCCCGCCCTTAGACAGCTGGTGGGCCTGTGCCTCAGGGATTACAACCTGCATAAGTTTAGAGATTCTAAATAACAACCATGACTTTTGTGTTTTGGTCCAGATAGTGCCTAGATTGCTGTTTCCTGGAACTGGGCATTACCATCACAATTAGGGCATCTTCTGGGGATGGATGTTTGCTCAGTAAACCCTTATGAAGATGTACTGAATTACTGGGATCCTGAGGCTAGAAACCTAGTAAGACACAAAAGAGAATTGTGGATTACCCTGGCAGTCATTTTGGGGTTGGTTTAGGAGCTGCAGGGACAGCCATGAGATCATTTGCTATGGCCTTATAACATAAAGCATATAAAGAGCTGAGAGTTGCCATTGATTTAGATATAGAGAAAATAGAAAAAACTTTGACTGACCTCCAAGAAACCCTGACCACCCTCTCAGAGGTAGTCCTTCAGAATAGGAGAGGATTAGACTTGTTATTTCTTAAAGAAGGAGGTCTGTGTGCTGCACTAAGAGAAAGAGCTCAAGGCAAGAGCTGGTTTGAAACCTGGTTTAATTCCTCCCCTTGGTTCACAACTTTGGTCTCTACACTTCTAGAACCACTGATTATACTCCTATTATTGCTTACTTTTGGCCCCTGCATTTTAAATCGCTTGGTTGCCTTCATTAGATAGCATTTCAGTACAGTACAGATTATGATGTTGAGACAGCGATATCAAGAACTGAACCAAGATGAGATACAGCAGTATAGAGCATAATCTCAAGAAAGAGGAGGAAATGTAAGAATTGAGCAAACAGGGACACCTCATAAAAATACCGAGGAGCCAGGAATGTCCATTAAGCCTAAAGACAGAGAGCTTCAGAAGGGTTTACTGAGCAAACATCCATCCCCAGGAGATTTTTTTTTTTTTACTCCTAATTGTGGGAGTAATGCCCAGTTCCAGGAAACGTCCCCAGTAGGGGTGGATCTCCCCCCACCCCTCCTATGTGCAACCAGTATCTCCTCCTCACCTGGGACACAGAGGTCAATGGACTCAAAAGACAATGGGCTCCACCAATGAGAGACAACCAACTCATGCTGTAAACCTATGTGCTGAAAGAGTATAAAAGGTGTGTGCTTTTGTTCCTCGGGGTCACCTTTGCCTGAATGTGGATGACCCCAGTATACTGGTTCATTAAAAAAAAAAAAAACCTCTTGATAATTGCAGTGATCTCTATCTCTGTGTCTTTATGAGTGGGACAGCATCCTGGACGTTAAGACTCGGCTCTCCAAATCTTAACAGACAGAGTTGATGAGGTTGTAGAGCCACTGAATATTTCATTGATGGGAAATTGGACCTGGGTGGGGAGTGATGGCATGCTTGCTTGGGATGGGGATTCTGGTTTCATGGCCAACATACCCAGATGGCTGGTTGATTGTGCCATGGGAGAGAGTCTGTGTCTGTCCCCCACCTGGTTCTTGGCTGTGGAAGGGAGAAGACACCTTCTTTTCCCAGGGACCTTAACCTGTGTTTGTCTGTATCTGAGAAGATGACCCAACCCTCCCTGCCCCCAGCCACACCCCAGTGTCCCACAGGCACCACTGTCCCACAGGCACCAGTGTCCCACTCAGCAGACACAGTGTTCAGACCCCAGTATCCCACAGGCACCAGTGTCCAACAGGCACTTGCCACCCAGCCACACCCCAGTGTCCCACAGGTACCAGTGTCTCCATTCCAGTTACTCAGCAGACACAGTGTTTAGACCCCATTGTCTCACAGGCACCAGATACTCAGCAGACACAGTGTTCAGACCCATTAAGCAGCAACCTTAAGATAAGAACAAAGGAACCATGGGTGTCTCTGCCCTGGGAAACAGCTAGGGAAAAGAGACTTACTAACGAATCTCCACCTGTGGTGAGACTTCAGAGCACAAGGGAGCCCAAGGGTTAATGCAGCTACCTGGGCCTGAGCTTGGCATAGAAGATGCCCCATGCTGATGAAGCCTCAGTCAGAGAGGAAAGGGAGGATGCTGCCAAACACCAAATGAGGACCGGTTTCTGGCAGGGTCAGTGAGCTTATTCTACCCCCCATGATGATGGGAGGTAGAATTCTACCTCCCAAGAAGATGGCGGTTTCTAATTCCACAGACAAAGGCATACCAGGTAGGAAGAGCTGCAAAAGGCTGCATGCTACATGCATAACTTATGTTATGGACATACTTAGCCACTTAGTGTTAGAAAGTCTCTAAACAGGAGTGAAACTGGCAATCTCCAATGATCTCTGTCTTTCTCCCTTACTGGTCTCTCTGGTCCAGGATTCCTCTGCCTAGTCACAGTCACCTTAACCATTGATGGCACATCTCTACTGTGAGCCAAGCACCATCATGAGTCTTGAGGAGATAGCAAGGAATGGAACAGAAGTTACTGTCCTGGAGCACCAGGGAAAGGGGAGTGGAGGAGATTAGCAAGACTCTAGTAAACCAATACAGAAGTGACAGAGATCAATGTCAATAAGGACAGATGCTGTGACAATAATACAGCATGGGACAGGTGGTGGTGGTGCTGATAGTGATAGTGGGGGGTAGTGGAGGTGATGGTGGAGGTAGTGATGATGACTGTGGAGGTGGTGGTAGAGGTGGTGGAGGTGGTGGTGGAGGTGATGGCGGTGGTAAAGGAGGTGGTAGAGGAAGTGGTATAGGAGGTGGTGGTGGAGGAATTGGTGGAAGAGGTGGTGGTGGAGGTGATGGTGGTGGTAAAGGAGGTGGTAGAGGAAGTGGTATAGGAGGTGGTGGTGGAGGAAGTGGTGGAAGAGGTGGTGGTGGAGGTGATGGTGGTGGTAGAGGAGGTGGTGGTGGAGGAAGTGATGGAGGAGGTGGTGGTGGAGGAAGTGGTGGAGGAGGTGGTGGTGGAGGTGATGGTGGTGGTGGTGGTAGAGGTGGTGGAGGAGGAGGTGAAGGTGGTGGTGGTAGTGGTGGTGGTGGTGGTGGAGGAAGAGGAGGACGAAGTGGTGGAGGAGGTGGAGGTGGTGGAGGTGGAGGTGGTGATGGTGGTGTCAAATGCTTGCCTAGCACACACAAGGTCTATAGAGGAGGGGCGACCATGTTTGTAGGAGCAAGACCATCAGAGAGACCCTCTAGGAAAAGATGATGTCTAGACAGAGACCTGCAGAATTAGGGAAGATAGTCAGACACAGGGAAAGGTAATCAGAAGCAGGGAGGACTGTGGAGGTGTTGGGCAGTCAGAAAGACCTACAGGCTCAGGATGCAGCTCACAATCCCCCCACCCCAGTCCTCAAAGCCTTTTGTTGACATCAAAGGAGTTTCTTGCCAATGTGATGTCCCTCTTGGTGTGCCTCCTGCTGAGCCTGTTTCTCCCTGGCTCCCCATAAGCTCCTGAGAACGTGACCCTGCTTCCCGTAAGATTGCCTTGGAGCTGGTCATGGGGTTAGGCTGCACAACAGCAGTCAGCCCCAGGAAGTAAGTCACAGTGTGGCGCACCACTGAGATGCCTTTGCACTGGATATGAGGCAGAAGAGAAGTCTCCTCCACGTACTCACTGGAGTGAGTGAGGCCCCAGAGGACAGAGGTCTGAGAGTCCCCGTGACCAGATGGGCTATGAAAGAGTGGACCGAGTGAACTTGGTGTTGAGCAACTCCAGCAGAGACCTTGCTGTACTGAGGGGTGGTTCTTCAGCCTGCAATTTTCACAGAACTTGTGGTCACCTTGGGGACAGCAGGGCAAGGTCCCTTCTGGACAGAAGCAGACATACCTATGTCCTTCTATGTCAAGTATTTCCTTTGTCATCAAAGAAGAAGCCCCAAGCTTTAACAAGCAGATATGTGTTTCTGAGAATGTCAAAAGAAGTTTGGCCATCCTGGGAGAGGAGCCAGGTCTGCCAGGGAAAGCCTGATGATGCAGCAGACAGCACAAGCAGGCCCTGCAGCACACAGCACAGGCAGGCCCTACAGCACACAGCACAGGCCCTGCAGCACGCAGCACGCAGCACAGGCAGGCCCTGCAGCACACAGCACAGGCAGGCCCTGGGAACCAAACCTCCCTCATGTGCATGGGTTTTCATGATCACTTCTCTGAATTTTGTTCTTCTTAGTGGAACTGTAGTTGGTAGGGAGACAGAGGCCTCAGACAGAGAGCTGGAATACATTCAACTTCCTCATTTCAAACTCTTTCCTGGAGGTAAGTTAAGTTCTTAGCCTGTTTCCTGCCATCAACATTTGTGACCTGAAAGCTGTAGTAACCTACAGGACCAAGGGCCCTTACTTCAGACATTGCTCAGGCTGGTTCTGAAGGTCAGTGAAGTGCACAGGCTGGGACCACAGAGGGAGCTGACCCAGTCAGTGAAGGGCACAGGCTGGGATCATAGAGGGAGCTGACCCAGTCAGTGAAGGGCACAGGCTGGGACCATAGAAGGAGCTGACCCAGTCAGTGAAGGGCACAGGCTGGGACCACAGAGGGAGCTGATCCAGAGCCAGGTATTGGAAAGAAGAAAGTACAGAGGCTGTGCTGACTAGTTACGGAGCAGATGTTCCTCCTATTGTCAGCCCTAAAGTTCCTTCATCCTGGGAGTCACCACTTAGTCGGTGGTGCACTGGTAGGGAGAGCCATGAGTGCATCCTGATCCTGCATCCAGAGACTAATGATCGCAGAGCTAGGAGCCAGACTCTGTCTGCTTCTTCCCAGCTCAGAGATACAGTTCTTTCAGGTTGCGTTAATTTAGTTTAATTGGCTCGATTTGGAGGGACAAATGTGTGGAAAAATGGAGGGACTTACTATATAGTCCAGCCTCCCGAGTAGTGGGACAACAGACAAGCAACCCCACATCTGGCTCCAGCTCAGAGTTGTAAACTTTTCAGTATCTCTCTCTCTCTCTTCCTCTTTCTCCTCCTCCCTCTCCCTTTCTCTCTCTCTCTGTCTGTGTGTCTTTGAGTGTGTCTTTGTGTGTGTCTGTGTGTGTCTGTGTGTCTGTCTGTGTATGTCTGTGTGTCTGTATTTGTGTGTGCCTTTGTGTATGTGTCTGTCTGTCTGTCTCTGTATGTATCTGTCTCTCTTTGTGTGTGTCTGTGTGTATATGTGTGTGTCTGTCTCTATGTGTGTCTCTGTGTGTGTGTATGTGTGTGTGTATGTGTATGTACGTGTGTGTCCCCTCAGTAACAGGCAGAGGGAGAGAAACAAGCAAAGAGGGTTGAAGAAGTTTAGGATACAAGTCCCAAGAAACGTCTTCCCCTAAAAGGAGCCAAAAGTTAGGACTGAGGTTGAGATGCTGGTCCCCTTAAAGGGGAAGGCACTGGGATGGGATGTGTAGCACCTGCCTGAGAGCAGGAGCCTGGGAATACTAACAAAGGTGAGCCAAGCCCCAGGCCTGCACCTACACAGAGGATGGAGAAGGGCTAGGTAGGTTCAGGCCAAAAGCATGCTCTAAAGATGGCCTTTGAACCCTGGGCAAAAGTCTAGACATGCCCCTCAAGCGAGCCAAAGAGTAAGAGATGGATGCTGGCTTGTGATCTGTGCCTTCTAATTCTCAAAAGAACCCAGGATAGAAACCATGAGGACAACCTAGGTACCAGAAGAATAAACTGGCAGCCATGAAAGCTTGAAAGACCCATCCGTGGTTCTATCCTTTGGGCATGTCATGAAGATTAGACTTCAGAGAAGTGACAAGAAAGAAGAGTGCTTCTCTGATTTCACAGAGCAGAAATTACTTCAATTTAAGGTTCGAGATAATACAGGATCTGAGGCCACATTTATGCAAATCTACCATCAGATCTTTCAGAGATTTCATCCAGACAGCCTTGGGCTGCATGATGAGAAACTCAGCTTGCCTTGCTCTCTCTCCTCCATACATACCTTCTTCCCTCCTCCCACTGCAGAACCCTCGGCCTCTGCCTCCTTCTTCCCCAACGTCCCCTTTGAGCCAAGCACATGGGAACAGGGAAATATGGCTAGAGGAGCCTCCGGGCACCAGGCACTGTTCCTCAGAATTAGAAGCTGACACAGACCTGACCCACAATAGGTCCTGCAGAGCCAGACCTATTCCTCTGCTTTTTCATGTAACCAGAGAAATAATTTCTCTGCAGTTGTGTCTACCATCCTCCACCTAGACAATCTTAGATTGAGTGGCCAGGGCTGAGAGGGGCCCATTTCCCAGGGATCAGCTGCGCACCTTTCCTGAAGCTGTTTCTTTTGTCAGAGCCCCTTGGGAGTAAACACACTGAGATGCTAACTCTGGGTTATGTTTTCTCTTACGGTTGCTCCTCAGTATGTTTGCGCTTTATGTAATTCTCATGTAAGTGGGAAGCCTGAGTTGGTGAAAATCTGGCTTGAGCATCCAGAATATGCAGTTCCCTGGATAGCCACCAAGAGGGAACTGCAGCAGAAGACATGATGTCACTTTCGGGGAGGAGACTCTTCAGCTGTCTGGAGAGGGAGCTGGGACGAATGAGATTGACTGGCCTCAAACCCCAAGGAGAGGCCAGAACACCTTTCTGGGCCCCAGTCCAGCCTCCGCCTTGAAAACAAAGCTCCAAATGAAATGCAGTGCAGATTCCAGACCTCAAGATCCTCACTGCCCTGAGGGAGAGCTTGCTCCAAGCAGCCTAGGAGGTCTCTGGGCATCCTGTGCCCCACCCACAGAGATCAGGAGCCCAAGGCTATAGTCATTGCAGAACCAGACCTAAGAAAATTCAAGGGTCACCAAACCAGGTCTTTCTAGATCTTTCTCTCCCAAAAGGAGAGGAGGGGGATGGGGCTAGGGAATAGAGACCACCACCCATCCATGAACAGCTCCGGAGTCCCCTTAGTCCTTGTCATGGTAATTAATGGCCAGGAAGCTCTATATCAGCCTCCAAAAGCTAATGTGGCAGGAGCTCCCTCCTGACAACAGAGCTAATAAGAAATTTGCTAATGCAATTTATCACTTTAAAAAGCCATATGTTGGTGGATATGAGCACCTCTCTGCAGCCGCCAGAGTAATTGTCAGAGCAGGGCAGTCAGCAGCTCTCAGAAGGGGGTGCGGATGACGTCTTCACTAAACCAGTGGTGCAATGCAGCAGGCAAAGCAGAGGAAGGCTGCTGGGGGCAGGGCCGTGGTAGGCTGCTGAAGGCCGGCTGCAAGCCCCCAGCCGCAGGCCACAGCTCTCCCACTCCCAGGAAGTCAACCTGGGCTAGCTGCTGAACCCATTAAGAGCTAGCTGGGCTCTGAGCTCCAGCCCCTGCCTCCTTGGAACCGCAAGAGCCTGCGTTTCACTTCCTGCCGCAGTATTAAAATAAGCACATCCATCCGTCTGCAGAGATAACTGATCTGTCTCCATCCCCACCGCCAACACAAGAGACCCCACTGGATGGGCACATTTGTTTTGCTGTTTTCTCTCCTAATCCTCTGCAGTCCATGGCTAGGGTTGTCAGCCCAGAGCCTGCAGCAGGGAAAGATAAGAAGCCTACCTCAGGTCCAACAGAGTCTCTGTTCCCAGCTGAGAGAAAAAGCTACTTTCTTTAAGTACCTAGTGTCTGGCAAAACAGAGAGGCTTCTACAAGGGAAAACAACAACAACAACAACAACAACAACCACTGTGGTGTGCTTTTGCTTGAAACCTACAAAGGAAACAGTTGCCCACTGTGGAAATGGAGCCCAAGGCTGGGGAAAGGCGGTGATAAAATGTCCGCAGGGCTGGAGTCCCCAGAGTTCTCTGGAATGGGTCTTGTTCTCCATCCATGGGAATGATAAGGGTTGGGAAGAGGCTAAAATTCATGCCACCAACACCCCAAGAACACTGAAGCCAGTTCCATCGTTGTGGACTTTTCTAAAGGAGTTTTTTTGTTTTGTTTTGTTTTGTTTGTTTGTTTTTTTTTTTTGAGACAGGGTCTCATGTATCCCAGGATGGCCTCAAACTGGCTATGCAGTAGAAGATGGCCTTGAACTTCTGGTCTTCCTACCTTCACTTCTCTGTGCCATCATGTTGTGTTTATGAGGCTTTGGGGATTGAACGCAGGGCTCCGTGTGTGCTAGCCAAGCACTCTCTCAACCAGTGAAGTTCTAGCTTCTTAAGCAAATTTTGATCCTGATTGCTCCCTGTTCTCTACATCCATGGCTTGGATTTTGGATAGAAGATACCCACGCGAGACAAAGGCCAAGGACACAGATAATAATTCCTAGGAAAAAAATGTTATGCTGGGGTCTGACACGGTCTGATGTGGACAAAGGAGAGTGCCTGCTTCTGTACTGCCTTCCTGTCTTCTGCCCAGTTAATCTTGTTGAGAATGGACAAAGACAGTAGAATTCAACCTGTGGACTTCACCCAAGGAGATGGAAGTGAAGCCCCTCTCCACACTGAACTGATGTCACTTGTATGCCATCCAGAAAGTTCCAAGTATTCTTTCAAACATCTTAGAATGCATTTTCATGTCTAAGAGCCCACCTTCTTGTTTTATTATTTTTTAAGAATTACTTTTGTGTGTGTGTGTGTATCTCTTTGTGTGCCAATACACATATGCAAACATACACAAATGAATAGGGAGGTCAGAAGACAGCTTTGGGCGTTGTTCCTTGTGAGTTGTTCATCTTGTATTTTGAGACAGCTAGACTGGCTGAGCAGTGAACCTCGGGGATCTGCTTATCTCAGAGTCCCCAACTTGGAAATTACAAATGCACATGCCATTATGCATGGCTTTTTTAAAAATAGGGATCTGGGGGTTGAATTTAGGACTTTATCAATTGAACTACCTTCCTAGCTCTTCAGCCCTAACCCCAACACTTTAAATTTTTATTGAGCTGAGCATGGGGGTACACCCCTTTAATCCAAGCACTCCAGAAGCAAAGACAGAAGGATCCCTGTGAGTCTGAGGCCAGCTTGGCCTATGTAATGAGTTTCAGGACAGCCAAGACTAAATGGAGAGACACTGTCTCAAAACAATGAAACCGCCAGGTGTGAGTGGTGATGCATGCCTTTAATCCTGCACTTGGGAGGCAGAGGCAAGCAGATTTTTAAGTTTGAGGCCAGCCTGGTCTACAGAGTGAGTTCCAGGACAGCCTGGGCTATACAGAGAAACCCTGTCTCAAAGAAACCAAAACAAAAAACAAAATGCCTTATTGATTCTAAATGTTTTTCGTTGCCCTCCTCTGTTTATATTTCAAAGGCAATTCTTTGATTATTTTGCTATTTATATTTGCTTTGTTTTCTGAAACAGGGCCTTCACAGCTAGCCCAGACTGTAGTCAGCTGCCCACATTGAGGTAGCAGATTTGTGACACCATGGTCAGTCCTCCAAACCCACTTTGTTACCATTTCTGCCAAGCTCAAAACAAAGATAATCCTGTTGCTATTTGGCTAGGACTACACTCAATTAATAGATTAGTCCACAGGAAATTCTTCACTCTGTAGAGGACACAAAATTGTTACTTCTACTCGCATAGGGATTTCAGCTGAGCCTGAGAATTAGATTACCTAAGATGAAGCACAGCATACAAAGCTATTTAAGAGTTGCACGACACAAGAGTCCACATATAGAAAGGCAGCGGGGAAAGCTGGGGATGGATTGGACAGAGGTTCTGTGTAGATTGCAGAACTGCACCAAGGCAAGGGGAGGTGGGTTGGGGGAGCCAGTTGTGGAAACGAGGGCTAGTTTGTCACTGGCTTTCATACAGACTTCTTCCAGTCTTGCCTGTGTCCTATGAGTGCATACTCTTCCTTTCCCAGCACAGAGAGAAGGTCTTTCTAATGAAAGTGTTCTCTCCCTTTCAGGACGGAAATGTAGCATCAGAACGTTTCTTATATCCACTGTTTTTTCTGATTTTAAATTCAAAATAATTCTTCAATCAAAGTGGAATATTTGAGACCATATACTTCTATCCTTTAATCTTCACAAAATTGAGACTTTATATATTCTACTGAGACAGCATCTTATGTAGCTCAGGCTAGACAGGGTCTTCTATAGTTCAGGCCGCCCTTGTCCATTTTGAATGTTTTGTTTGTTTTGGGGACAAGTTTTGATGTCCTGAAACTCACTCTCTATAGATCAGTCTGGCCTCCAACTCACAGAGATCCTCCTGCTTCTGCCTCCGGAGTTCTGGGATGAAAGGAGCATAAGGAGCATGTAGCCACGCCTGGCTCCAAGTCAATTCTTTTTTTTTTTTTTTTTTTTT